>NC_056747.1:535788302-536033302 GCF_019279795.1 Protopterus annectens | reverse complement strand
ATATATATATATATATATATATATCTATAGGGTCTATATCACTTCGATGAAATGGCAGACGTTCGAACACCATATGTCTGAACTTCTAACCTCGAAGTGCAAAACCATTGAAGGCTTAGAACAGTGACTATTTTCCCAGGGGAAAAAAAATTGCTTTTCCAAGAAACATACACACACACATCACAAGCACACCAAAAAAACAGCAATCCACACACATACACTTAAAATCCTACATCTAACTCTACACTAAACTGTATATACACTACTATCTATCCACTTACCTTAACCCAAACCCTAACCCTAAGGTCCGTCACTATCACACACTCACCTGACCCGTGCCATAACCCTAACTCACCTATCTCGCCCTAACCCTAAGGTCTGTCACTATCGCACACCCACCTCACCCGCACCCTAACCCTAACTCACCTAACCCGCATCCTTACCCTAACGTCCGCACAATTGCACACTTACCTGAACCCGACCCGTAACTTTCCACCACAGTGCTGAAAATAGCAAAGCCACAGAAACGGACAAAAGAATTCTTTCCCTGGGGAAGAATAAGGTGTTCCGCGGCTTCGAACTTCACAGTTCGAACATATGGTGTTCGAACTGCTGAAGTTTCGACGAACTGATAGGAACCCATATGTGTGTGTGTGTGTGTGTGTGTGTGTTTATATATATATATATATATATATATTTATATATTTATATATATATATATATATATATATATATATATATATATATGTATAGTCATAGGTAATTACTAAGCTATCTGCCTGAGGGCATTTATAAGCCTAGCCAGAATGTGTTGGCTTTCGCCGCCCCCTTAGATTAGTTCCCTGTGCCTCTGTCCAACAGGGCCATTAATTCCCTGTGCCTGTGTCCAGCAGAGCTACTGCAGTGATCCCAGGGCTAAATTTTCTGTTTCCCATCCACTCGTCAATGTTTCTCTTGAAGAGTGTTAGTGAGGGGCTCTGCCTAATGTAGATTGGAATCTTGTTCCAAAGCATGGCAAGTATCTGGGACAGGAATCTTTCCCTCCAGCTCATCCTATTTATCATTGTGGTGAGGTTTAGATCCCTAGAGCAAGTGGCTCTAGGGGATTTGTTTTCTTTTTAGGTGGAGCATGTCCATCAATTCTGTGTTGGACATGGCCTTGTATGTCAGGCAGAGATCACCACTGAGTAATGGTATGCAACCGAGTACAGCTGGAGTTTCTTCAGTCGAGCTGCATAGGGCATCTGTTTGAGGCCAGTAATCCTCTTGGTGAGGTACTTCTTTGGTCTTTCCAGCTGTTGCAGGTGTCTTGTAAGGTACATCCCGAGTGGGGCGTTGTACTCTGTGATGGGTCTGATGAGTGATGAGTAGAGGAGCACAATAACCTCTTTTCTTTTAAATGCGAACACTTTTGTGATTAGGTGGGCCACATAGAAGAATTTTCTAACCACCTTGGCAATATGATTATCAAAGGAGAGATTTCTATCAACTTGGGTCCACAGATCCCTTATTACATTTTCTGTATTTAGGAGACTACCACCTATGTGATAGTTTGTAGGTACTTTGTTTTTTCCAAAGGGGATGACTATGCACTTTTTGGCATTTAGCTTGAGGCCATGATTTTGACACCAGGTATCTGTCTCAGTGAGACCCTTTTGGAGGATGTCTGTATCAGCTGGAGAGTCAATTATGGCCCCATGTTTGCAGTTGTCTGTGAACTTGGTCAGCCATAGTCCTCCTGTGCTTGCCTGTACCTCTGAGAAGTATATACCGAACAGTAGGGTCCTAGGACTGAGCTCTGGGGGACGCCACTTGTAACCGGTTTAGAGTCGGACCTAGAGCCTACAACTTTTATCGTGTGGGTTCTATCCATGAAGCAATTGGCAATGCATCTCGTGACGTAGGGGTTTATGTTCAGGCTAGTGAGCTTGTCTATAACACCAGAATGGGGAATGGTGTTGAAAGCCTTTGCGAGGTTTAGGTAGCCTGTGTGGACCTCCTTTTCCTCATCTAAAGCCTTGGTAATTGTCTCAAAGAAGTCTACTAGTTTTAAGAGGCATGATCTGCCCTTAACAAAGCCGAACTGGGTAGGGTCCAATGTTTGGAGCTTCCCAATGTCTTTGTTAATGAGTTCCATGATGATGCACTCCATAACCTTGTAGACCAGGCTAGTCAGGCTTATACGGTGATAGTTCCCGGGGACTGTTGTGGCTCCACCTTTGTGGAGTGGGATAACTGTTGCTGTGTGCTACTCTATGGGTACATAGCCTGTAGAGAGGCTGAGTTTGAACAGTGTGTTTAGGTGAGGGGTTAGTTCATTTTGGAGCTTGTGTAAGACACAGCCTGGGACACCATTCGGTCCCATTGGAGCTCTGTTTTTGGCTTTGGATAGGGCTGTTTTAACCTGTGTGTCAGTGATTGTCAGGGCTCTACATTCTTCTGGTATGGTTATGGGCCCTTTAGGGGGTGAGGGAGTGGTGAAGTTTGCACTAAACCTGTCTGCCAGAATGTTGGCAATATCAGTCGATTCAGTGTATTTTGTGTCATTCTGCACTAACTGAGAGCAGATCTGAGAGTTTCCACTTAGGTTCTTGACATAGCTAAAGAACTCTTTGTGGTTATCTTTGGAGTCTTGGGCAAGTTTTCTTTCGAAGCTATCCTTGGATGATTTTATGAGGGATCGTAGTTTCTTGCTGATACCTGATCAGGGATGTATTTCTTTTTTGGGATTTTACTCTTTTCTGTACTAGTTTCCTCCTTCTATTGTATAGTTTGTTTATGGTAGGGGTCCACCAGACTGGTTTCCTATTCTTGGAGGAGTGAGTCTTGGTTTTGCTTGGGAGAGAATGATCCATGCATTCTTGCAGGTGCTCATAGAGTGCCTTTGTAAAGGATTCAGCAGCTTGGACAGCATTGTCCTTTAGCATGGGGGCTGTGAACCTTTCCACCTTGGTCTTAAGTAACTTGAAGTTTGCTTTTGAAAAGTTTTTCACTGTGGTTTCCTTGCTTGGGGGTGGGGGCGGAATATGGATATCCAGAGCGATTAGTCTATGGCCTGATCTAACCAGCGAGGGGTTGACCTCCGGTGTGGAACACCGATCGCCCATGTTGGTGATGACCAGGTCCAATATGTTGTCACTTCTGGTGGGGGTGTTGACCAGTTGATCCAGAGCATTCGAGTTTATAAATTCTAAGAAGTGTTGGGCAAGGGATTTAGTACTTGAGTAGTTCTCCCAGTTAATTTTTGGGTAATTGAAATCACCCAATATTAGGGTGTTTGGTAAGACCTTCATATTTTCTTTTGTCTCTAGAAATGCGGAATGGGGGTCCTTGGTCATGGTGGGTGATCTGTAGCAAGCTACAATTTGAATTGCAGTTTTGCCCCTTGTTAGTTCCACATGGATGATCTCTGAGGCATCGTGCTGTGCCACTAACCTGGAGGTGTGGGTATCCTTGATGAATATGGATACACCCCCACCTTTTGTGTTTCGGTCCAGGTTCTGTGGCTGAAAAGTATGGTATGAGTTATATCCTGGTAGTGCTGGGGTGCTCTCTGGAGCCTTAAACCAGGTTTCTGTTACTGCACAGATATCGATGTTCTCCATACTGAGGAGTGCCTCAAGTGCGTGCATTTTGAGGTTTAGACTTCTGGCGTTGAGTAGCATTACCCAAAGTTTTTGTCTTTTATTTTATTTTTATTTTACATTTATTGACCAGGCTAGTCCAACTGGATATATATCCATTTTCAGTAGAGGCCCGGGGAGAAAAGCTGCAGTGAAGATAATAGCAATTTCAGATCCAGTACATTTTTAAGGCTAGGGATACAAGTTATTTACATAGTAGCTTAGTAATCATATCATTGACAAAATTCTTACAAGATAATAGTGAACACACATTTATAAGGTGGAGACAAGTACATACTGTAGAGAGCTTGCTAATCAAGAACAAGCTCTGTAGTAGCTTCTAAGAAAGGCTAAGTTAGTTCCAGCTTTAGTTAGCGACAGCTAATACACTCTGAGGTTAATAAGAAGGAGGACAAAGCATAGCCGTAGTGAGATACGTTTACAATAAGTATGAAGGAAGGAGCTGAGTTATCTGGGTCGGTGCATGGACATAGTCAGTGATTTTTAAAGTATTCTTTGAGTTGCTTTTTGAAAAGTAGTGTAGAGGAAAGAGATGTGAGTTCCCTGGGAAGCAGGTTTCAAGTTTTCCCCACAGTGTTGGAGAACAGAGAGTTCCCAGCCTTATTGTTAGACTTGTGTATCGATACTAGTAGTTTATTTGCTGAGCGTAGAGTTGAAAGATTTATGTAGGGGTAATAAGGCTAGTGAGTATTGGAGTATTACTAGGATGATAATCTGTGCACAAACTGGTACTAATCAGCAAGTCAGTGTGAAGACACACTCCCAACCTTAATAAACTTTGCTGTCTCTTCTCTCCTTCACTTTACAGGTAGTTTGAATTATTACTTACCCCCTCTGAGGCCTTCACTGATTTCCGCTGATTGCCTCTCTGGTTTCTTTGCATTCCACCTGGTTTACACCCCTTGTGCTATCTCCCTCCCCCAATACAAAGTCTATATTAGAATCCTGCTGAGCATGGAGCCATCTTTAAATTTCTAGTCTCCCACCAGGACACAAGTGCTCCTCAGCAATTACATTCTGCTTGCCGGTAAGCCATTAGACCTCAGGAATTTGTTTTAAAAGTGTTCAGATTTGCATCGCTCGCATTGCTAACGCTCGGGCTCTCTCCGCTCCCCTGCCCTGCCCCCTATTCCCTCCCGCCCCCAGTACCTCTACATTTATAGTAATCACAGCCACACCCACAGTTCACCTTCACATCACCTCCACCAATCACAGCTCCTCAAGTCATATCACATTATACCACACCAACTTGCTCCACACAAAATACTCCCAATCACTCTCATTCCCACTAGGCATTTTTACATCACCCACACTACTTCCCCATCCACATATAATGCAACCTTATAATTCCTATTCAGACCCCCCCCACCTAGAAACAACTTAAACTTTATAACCATGACTATCACGCAACTAAGTCTAGTCTGTCTTCTCATAATTCTTTACAACACCACAAGTTATCACTCTAGCAATATCCCTAAACTTAGTAGCACAACACTGCATTATGCACTCTCATATACAGACACCACACATTATAATATCTGCCCACAGTTATTCAAGAACCACATAACAGACCAGTCCAGGACTAAACACATATGCTCTCATTCCTACTCCAAAAAAACACAATACTTTCTCACACTCCTCACCAAACTCCAACATCTGTATAACCTTTTTAACTCCAGGCTCTCCATAAGTGGGGATATCCACCCCAACCCAGGCCCAAATCCATCCTGTCCAACTCAAACTGCTCCAACACAAATGTCAGAACATAACATCCCCACTTTCTTCATCCCTGGGCAAATCGACAACCATCTTTTAATGCTAAATATTAATATTAGAAGTATCAAAAATAAAATACCTGAACTCCAGGCCACAATAGCACACTACTCCCCAGACATAGTTGCTTTAACAGAAACTTGGCTAAATAAAAACATAGCTAACTCAGAAGTTCTCCCTACCGGCTACAATATCATTAGACAAGACAGACCACTTCGTAAAGGGGGTGGAACTGCCTTACTGTACAAGTCAAACTTAACTGTCCGTCAATTACCAAACTCTTACCCCTCCCCCAATAATTGGGGCATACTTATCTCACAACTTCAACTTCACCCTAAAAAGGTCATCACCACAATTGTGATCTGTATTCCACCTGGTAATACACCTGCTAGCCTTGAAGACTTCTTATCCTGGTGTTCTTCCACATACTCACAAGAAACCCTTATTCTGGGGGACTTCAACCTAGATTGGTTCACATGTATATCAGAACCACCAAGTAATCTAATAAATCTCCATGGCTACCAGCAGCTAGTCCAAATTCCAACTAGATGTGATAAAAAATCTAAAAGGGAATCCATCCTTGACTGAGTCCTAACAACTCCACATTGTACCCTCACACAGGCAGTCTCCCAGATACCTTAAGTGACCACAACATAATATACTTTATACGTAGTAGAACAAGCATATGCAAAACCACTAACTATATATCCACTAGAAACACAAAAAAATTCTCTCCTGAGGTCCTCAACACTTTACTCTGTAACTGTGACTGGACCCCCCTAAAAACCCTCCCACTTGACCAGGCTGTAGCATATTTCAATAAAACATTTCTACAACACTTAGACACTGTCGCTCCATTGCCCAAAATCAAGGTTAGAACCTCTACAAACCCCTGGCTCAGTAAAGAAACCAAGCAAATCCTCAAGTCCAGACACACTGCCTGGCTTTACTATCAAAAAAACAAAGAAACACAAAGCCTAACTAAATACCAAGAACTGCGCAACTGCAAAAATGCATTAGGCTGGACAAAAAATCCTGCTACACAACATTACAAACTAAATACCAACACAACCCACAAACATTTTGGAAAAATGTAAACCAGCTACTAAAATCCACCCAAAAGGCTACCCCCAAACCAACCACCCTGACACTAAAGTTCCCATCGAAACACAATTCAACTCCCACTTTGTGAACTCAATTCTATCCTTAGTATCACAGGACAGTTCCTTCCTCACTACCCCCCCCCAACACAAATAACACTAATACAAGCTGTACCCTCAAAACAGTTTCCACCACTTCAATCAAAAGCATGCTCTCCAAACTAAAAACCTCATCAACAGCAGCCTACCTACTCCCCAGCTATTTCTAGAAACTCACAGCAGATGCTATTGCTATCCCAGTCTCCACTCTCATAAACAGATCAATTGTTGAAAACTATGTGCCCAAACTCTGGAAAATATCCTATGTTACACCCATACATAAAGGCAGGACCTCCACTGAACTTAATAACTACAGACCCATTGCTTTACTCGCCCCCTGGCCAAAATCCTAGAAAAATGCATCCATATCCAGATGCTAAACTATCTCCTAGACAGCAACATCCTGTCACCTACTCAGCATGGTTTCAGACCTGCCCATAGTACCACTACAGCCCTCCTCTGCTTCACAGACACAGTAAACCGTCTCAAAAATGAAGGCCTACAAGTGTCAACTCTTTTTTTGGATATGTCCAAAGCATTTGACACAGTCTCACACCAAATCCTGCTAAACAAACTAAACCAATATCATCTATCAAATTCCACTCTTACCTGGTTCCAAAGCTACTTAACTGACAGGTACCAAGCTGTGAAATGGGAAAATTCTCTCTCTACTCAGCTGCCCGTAACTATAGGAGTCCCACAGGGTTCTATCTTAGGACCACTACGATTCACAGTCTTCACAAATGACCTCCATACCGCCACACATCATGCATCTATAATTCAGTATGCAGATGACACTACATTAATCTGTGCTGCACAAAACATTCCCACTCTCCTGCAAACAACTCAACTAGCATTCTCTGACGTTGAAAACTACCTTACCAAAGCCCAACTTATCCTCAATCCAAAGAAAACTCAGCTTATGATTATAACCAGTACTAACAAAAACACTAACAGTCAATTCACTATCTACTCCACTAATGCTACTCCAATTGTTCCAGTGGCACAGGCTAAGCTATTGGGAATAACCATAGACTCCCACCTAAAATTTGATAGTCATCTCAACTTAACTATTAAAAAAGTACATGCCAAACTGGGGTCGCTCTACCGTATCAAACCATTTCTTACTAACAACACAAGATCAGCCATTGCTTTCTCCCAACTTCTATCAACCCTACTCTATGCATCTCCCATTCTGGCTAATCTCAACAAAACTGAACTAAGCAAAATGGAAGCCTGTTATAACAGAATTGCCTGCTTTGCTGCAAATTGCTCATATAGAACTCATCACTGTACTGCTTTGAGACAGCTCCACTGGCTTGAACTGCCCAACCTCCTAACCTACAATCAGCTCTGCCTCTGTCATTCTATCTATTACCTCCCCAATAAGTGTCCTGCCCTCAAAAACCTAGTACAACATCACTCAGCCAAAAGGCCTCATAGATCATCAAGCAAACTACTACTAGAAGTCACCAACAGCTACAATAGCTTTGGAGATGCACTATATAGTAGTTCAGTGGCTAAAAAATGGAACTCTATCCCTACAAGCATTCAAAACACATCATCCAAAGCCTCCTTTAAAGACCTCATCAGGCAACATCTCAAGGAAAGTTGGCAGTGCCATGATTGCTCCCCAGGCTAGTGAAAGCGGATAACACATACATACAAAATCTAGAGCACTTGATAATAGTTTTCAATCTTACTCACAAACATTGGCTAATCTACGATGTATGTACTGTACCTGTGTACTATGTATGTATTCTACCTATGTTCCAAATTTCAGCTGTACACCACAAATCTATTAATTACCTTTACTTTTAAAATGAATATTCATTTGTTTGTTCTCTCCACTGTAACTGTTTATGTGCCGCATACCACTGTAAAAATATGTCTCCTGTAATTTGTGTGTATACTGATCATGTCTAAATGTGTCTGTAATTTTTTTTTGTGGAGCTTTTCTCCCCGGGCCTCTGCTGAAAAAGGGCATTTTCAGCTCAGTCAGACACCCCCGGTTAACAAATGTAAAATAAATAAAAATAAATAAATAAATGATAAAGGATGTTGTGTGTGATAATAAGTTGGTTAAAAAGAAGTTGATTATGGAGTTCAAGCCATCCCAGTTGTTTCAGATTGTGGCAATGGTGGGTTCTAAATGGAGAGCTTGTGGCAAATCTGGCAATGTTGTTATTAGAGGTTGCAAGTTTGTTGAGGTTGTTTTTAGAAAGATTGGTATAAATGGGTGAGGCATAGAGGAGGGTAGAGTTAAGATGGGTGTGGGCAATAGTAGTTCTAGCTGTAGGAGTAAGGAAGGATTTAATCCTGTAAAGGGAGCCTAGCTTTCTGTTAATTGATTTTATTGTAGTATTGATGTGTGTGTCAAAGGTAAGGTTGTGATCTCTTGTTACTCCTAAGAGTTTGGTAGTTGGATTGGGAGATATAACAGTGCCATTACTGGATAACACTGTGAAGTTTATTTGTGTGGACTTTTTTGTAGGATTGAAGAGCAATAATTTCATTTTTTGGGGGTTCAGGAGTAGGCAACGCTGTAGGAACTAGTTTTCCACTATGTTAAGTACATTTTGGGTGAGGGATTGGAGTTCAGATAATGAAGTAGCTGAGTATATTAATGTTAAATCATCTACATATTGTATGCAGGTAGCTTGAGCAATTGTTAAGTTAAGGTCATTAATAAAAACTGAGAATAGGAGGGGGCCCAAAATAGAGCCCTGAGGGACAACAAGGGTGACAGGAAGATGTGTGGATAGTTCATTATCCCAGAGCACAGCTTGTTGTCAGTTCTCAGGTAGGAATCGAACCATTTTCATGAGTGTGTATCAAGGGAGAGGGATTTAAGAACATCCATAAGAAGCTGATGGTTAACCATATTGAAAGCTTTTGAGAGGTCAATAAAAAGTGCAGAAGATAGTGTTGTTATTATGATTTTTGTTGATGCAATCAGAAAAGGTTAAGAGGGCAGAGGTGTTGCTGTGGAATGGCCTAAATCCATGCTGACAGCTAGCTAGTAAGTTATTTTGGAGAAGGTAGTTAAGTAGTTGTCGGTGGATGCATTTTTCCATTATTTTTGCTAAGGGAGACAGTAAGACTATTGGTCGAAAGTTAGAAAGTTCGGTAGAGTTGCCACCTTTATGTAGAAGGATGATATGGGAGATTTTCCAGATAGATGAGATAGTTCCTTCAGAAATTGTCCTATTTATTAGGATGGAAATGGGATAGGCTATGACTTTAGCTGCTTTTTTGCAGATATTCACCTGGTAGAAGTTACTTGTGCTATTTACGCTGGTGGGTTTGTCTTTTGAGCCTTACCTAAAAAAGGCACTGTGGGGGGTGGCAAGAGCCTTGGCCAGTATTCGAAAGCCTAAGGGTGACAGGTGCAAGCCATCTCTTGCGAAGCAACGTGGCTTGTCGAGCATGTCATCCCAGGCAGACAGATACCGGATCCTCTTTGAATGACACCAGAAACTTAGCCAATTGTTGAAATTGATCATTTTTTTCTTTATACTGTGGCATAATTCTTGATGAGGGCAGGATGCTAGTCAGGGTCAGGGTCATACCAGCCTGGACTACGTGATCAGAGAGCTCTTCCATGTCTGTTTTCATGTAGTCCAGGGAGGTGCGTCTCAGGTCATTCACACCAATATGGACAATAACAGAGTCATATTTGTACTTGTTTTGGAGCGGCCTGAGTGCTTATGTTATGTGGCAGATCCTGGCACCCGATAGGCAGCTAACTGTAACCTTCTCCTTGTCCAGCCTAGTTAGTGGGACGTCAATGTGCCTGACTATAGAGTTGCCTATTACTAGTGTGTTGGGTATGTTATTTTGCCTTATGGGCTGTGATTGCGTGGCACATTGATTGTGAAGTAGGTGTTTCTTGGTTTGTGATGGGGTGTGGAGGTTGCTTGGATGTCTGCTTTGGAGGTCTCTGTTGCTTTTGCAGATTTTTATTTAGAGCCTTCAAGTATGTTTTGTGTATTTATGTGTGTTATTTGCCGGTGCTGGTTTAATAGGTCAGTGTGAGACTGGTGGTGTGTTGCAAGTATTTCCCTTCTCCTCTTGACTGTCATTTCCAGTCTTGGGTTGAGAGAGCTTTGCCTCCAGTTTGGCTGTGTGAACCAACAGCTAAAGGATGGACATAACCATGTAATACGAGCTGGACCCGTCACTGGCTCCTTTAACACCAAGGACTGGGTCAGAGAGGAAGCAGTTCAGAACTAGAAGTTGATTTAAGATGGGCCTTTGACACAGTAGGCTATACCAAGCTATTAGGAATGAATGAATGAATCAGATTTCTAGTAATACCATCATAGGAGTGCATATCTGAATATTATATGAAAGAGCTTTGGGAATAGGAGTCCTAGTCTTCAAACAGTCGATAACATCTGTCTCCCAGGGAGCTCACTTGTGCAAAATGACTGCATCTTATTGCATAACATTACATTTTAGTCCATTTAAAAATGTAGGGTAACACTGTAGCAGGTATTCTCTAATGCCACGTTTTTAGGACTGTCACTCTCTGCACAGGGGATATATGACACAGACCAACTTAGTGCAGAGGGGGAATTTTTCCATTTTCACTCTGAGAATTAAATAGCTCTATACAACAGAAAGCACTCAAGACTTATGCAAAAGGGGGAAACAGAAGTATCAAAAGACTTTTTTTCTCCAGCAATCAAACAAGCAGCCATTATGAATATAAACAGAAAATATGAAATTTGTGGTACATACTGTGGGGAAAAAAGATAGATACAGTTACTGTTTCAAGTTTCAGACAGCTTTTCACAAAGAAAACAATCAAATCTTATGTTTAAAAATTCTACTAGTAGACGCATTTTACATTGCACAAATTTCTTTAAGTTTTTTCCTTTCATGTTATTTCAAAACTTCATGTCTGTGTGATACATCAGCTGTTTATAAATGGAATATTTTATCTATACTAAATTCAGATCACCACATTAGCCTACTTTCCCATAGCTTAGTGTTTCCATTGCTAGAAACAATTTTTCACAGTTTTCTTCCTAAAGCAGTTAACTAATCTTATTTACATTTACAATATAGCATTGCCACTTCACTGCACAAGGATCTCTGGTTCGATTCTTGGCAGGGTTGCCTTCTGTGCAGATTCTAAATGTCCTGCCTTTGTTGGTGTGGGATTCCAAAAATATGTAGTTAGGTGGATTGGACACACTACACTGGCCTTAGGAGTGTGTTCATGCAAGTGTGTGGTATGGAAGAATAACTGTGGCAGGGCTTGCGACCTGGCAGTGTGAACTTTGGCTCTAGATCAGGGATGTCAAACCTTTTTGGTTCAGGGGTCACTTACTGTAATTGGCAAAGTTGGGGGTCCACATTACTATGTCCAACACGTATCTGTCCATTCAAAACAGTTTGTTATAGGATATTACAAGGGCCAGATAAAATACCTCGGTGGGTCACCTGTTGGACCTCCCCTACTTTAGATGATTGTCACTGTAGATATGACACCCTGACCCCATGTGCAAAAATGGGAAAAATGGGTCAGTGATGGATGGATGAATAATGTTCATTAATGATTTTCTGATTAGGTTTACATGTATCACTCTGACAGTGGTCTGAAACAGCTAAAAGCATCTGTGACATAAACTGAGCTTGCCATCCCATTGTAACATCATAACCCACTAGCATTAGTCCTTCATCTTTTATGAGGTCAGTAATGTGGGATGATCCAGTAAAAGTTACCACACTTTTGCCAAAGTGGTAAGAAGCAGAGAAAGAGCTAGTTGTGACATTTGCTATATAGTCTTTCCTTCATGGTTTAATGATTAAAACTGATTTCTAATGGGACAATTAAAATTATTAGAACCGAAAGTAACTGTGTAACTGAAATATAATTATTACACTATTTATGGACCTCTGCCACTGAGCATTTAAGGTGATCATTATAGTACTGTGTCTTTCACTGTTTTATAAAGTCGTATCATGAATTTGGAAATAACCATGCTGGTTTTCTATAAAAGACCATGCACGCTTATGATCCTTGACTATGTTATTAAATATTATTCCTTCATTTTTTTTAAAGTAGAAACATACTGACATTTGATTTCAAGGTGCAAGCATGCAGAAATACACAACTAAATCAAGTTATAAATGGTTTACTTATAGTCTTGTCTGCTCTGGCAGCATGAGTTTAAAGTTGCCTTTTATATCATAATGATTCATCGGTGTGTGTGTCTGTTTTTTCTTTGTCAGTAAATGATCTTCATTGTTGTGCACTTATCTATATAGGGAAATTTTATGTAGATAAGAAAGAATGCTGGACGTCTCATCGTAACAGTCTTAGAAGTCCGGCCAAGTTTTATGGTAGATTATTTGGCGCGAAAAGATTGTCTGCTTTGGATTTCCTCTCTATCATGTATTGTTTAGTTGCTGATGGAAAAATTCAGAATAATGATTTTTTTTTTTTCAAATCTGCAGTTCATTTCCATTACTGTTAAAATAATTTTGCATGTGGAGGTGGTGATCATAATTTGTCTAAATTTAATGCCGAAATTGAAGTGCATTAACCCACCATCGAGTTCGCGCAGGAATGGGCGTGCCCGCCGTGATCGACATGCCAGAGGGCGGGGATTAACAACGGCAATGTGCCGTGATTGACACGCATTGCAAATGTAATGGTAAATCCGTGTCAAGTAGCAGAAACAATAGAATTAAAAACAGAGCATTTAATACACACAATAATGACATGAATGGCCTTTCCATTCAAATGTTCCACAAGCATCTTGACAACCAAATACTGTTATGAAAGAAAATAACACATTCAAAACTAAATTGAGATATTAATTGTGGTTGACACAGCTCTTGAAATATTAGAGTTGCTCCTCAAAGTGTTACTAATTTCTTCATATATTACACCTTTGTAAAGGGGTTAATTTTTTAATAACTGAACTAAACCTGTACAAAGACCCATTGTCACTTATTAAAACACCACTATTTGAAAACATTATATTCATTATTCAGGGAGGAGGAAGTGCTCCTCTTTCTACATCTTTGCTATGAATTTAAAACCCAGTGGAAGGTATAACACTGAACCTGGCATCTCTAAAATGTGGAACATTGACTCTTATCATGTGAAATAAATGAGGGGGAGAATATGAAGCCTTTAATAATAACTTCAATCACGTAGCTCACGGCACAGCTACAAAGGTGTTACTTCATTGGTAGTAAGATGTTTTGATGAGTTATTATGATTTAATACTTTTATTTGTTTAAAATTTCTCGATGAATGTGTGACATGATACTTACAATGTCAAACAGTTTGGAACACAGATTTTTTTAAAGATTGAAAATAAGGAGCATTACTTGTAATGAGGTACACCTGAGTAGTATGCATATCTGTCATCCCTCCCTATTTAAAGGATGTCTTGATTTTTGACTTTAGCTCTCTACCTCTTAATCCATGCTAAAACTGGTGACATATGGAAAAAAGTGATGACTTACTCTTAATAAATAATGACAATAATTAGAGTTATTTACTTCTTTCACTTCAGAAAATGTGTATTTCACATTCTTTAATTGTGTCAATGTCTTGAGTTAATAGCACTAATATTTTAAAATGTGTTTGATTTTAAAATAAAGTAGTAGTGATTAGTGATATAGCACGAAAAATATTTAAAAACTGCTTTATTAATGGCGAAATATAGGTCTAAATTACCTTGTGTTTTGGTGGCATCTTTCAATCAAACGGTGGGCAGTGCAGTCAAAATGGTCACAGGCGTCAGGCGGGGTTTGGGTGGGGCTTGCTACAGCGCATCTGGTGGGTTAATACACTTCAATTTCGCCAATTTAATTGCATGATAAAACTTACAAAGAGGTTTATTATTTCATTACAGTTTATTAAAAAGAGGTACTCATTACGCCTGGAAATACGTCATGAAGCAGACAATAAGGGTGACTGAAATACAACCTGCCCACAATTTCATTCATCTATTATGGTTGCCACCTTTTCAAATGCCCAAAGTGGGGCATTTTAGTACAAACGTCAGATTTTGCAGGCGAAATATACCCACAAAGGACAGAAATTCACTTTTTTGCCTAAATAAAAGCTTATTCTTGTAGCATTTTAGTTGCTTATTCTGTTTCTTATACCATTTAGGTGTTTCAGATACAGAATAACTGTTTTATGCAACTATTACATAAAATATAGGAAATCATTTTGTCCTAAAATCTCAGGACATTTGCCATTTTTACAATTTTTTTGCAGGACACAACTGTCCAAAGAGGGACTGTCCCTCGCAAAATGGGACAGGTGGTAAGCCATCTATTAATCCAGTAAGATCAATTAGATTTCTATACTTGTTTAGCGTAGTGACCTGCGAGCTATGATTTTATTAACTTTTTTTTTTACTTACACAAGATACAAGTAAAGACTGTGACACTGAGCAAATGATTTAACCGGCAGTGATCCGGGACTGAATCTGAAAAATATCCACGTGGATCACTGCTCTACACTGGTTACTAAATACAAAGTTTTACTTAACCATTAGCCATTATGAAAACTAAGTTTTCATATTCACTTTCGCATATGCAGTGCAGCCTTCAAAAAATGCATATGTGTTTGCTGGGCGGAGACCGTACTATATGTTGTTACCCCAATCAGAATAGGAGACTGTGCTTAACGATAATAGAATATATGATATAGGAGCTGAAAAGTTCGACGTGACGTCATAGCCAACTCAGTCGAGATTTTTCAAAGCAGTTAACAGCAAGAGATAGGCAGGCGACTGAAACGGAAACTTGTTGAATAATCCAAGAATAAAGGTAGGCTGGAATAAATTGGTGGTCAATAATATGGCAAGTCCTAATTTTTCTCGTATTTGCACTTTGAGAAAAAACAGCAAGGGTTCTTAAGACTGTAATATTATTTGGCGATGCACATTTTTATAGTTTGATTATTGCTGTTACAGTTCAAAGTTAGCATGCTCCGCTTTTCCCAAAATGATCAGTTAGTCATTCTACGATTTCATCGTTGACTTGTTAAGAATATTCATTATTTAATGCCAAAGACACTAGTTTTTCCTGTCAGTATTTTGACTGCAAACTCGGCTCAAATCGACAAGAGCGAGCAAAGTCTTCACTACTGATGGATACGTGCTGTCATTGTTAACATATGCAGAATTACATTATTTGCTTTGGGATGCTTTTTCTGCATTATA
Organism: Protopterus annectens; assembly: GCF_019279795.1. Lineage (NCBI taxonomy): Eukaryota > Metazoa > Chordata > Ceratodontiformes > Protopteridae > Protopterus > Protopterus annectens. Next base: position 536,017,477 of record NC_056747.1, on the reverse strand, counting down.
AAATATTTTGACTGTAATTACTACTATTGCTTTCTGTCATGCCACAAGTCGTGTATACAGAAGGGCAATATTTTGAGGCAAAGTCAAGAACATAAACGATGAGCATTATAATGTTGCATATACATTGGTTGTAATTAATGGGCTTTTGTGGGCTTGACTTCTGGCTTACCAATGTTTTTAGTTTGCAGGCGCTGTCCCCCACTCCAGAATGTTAGCAAGCACAGTGGTACAAAGGTTAACAGTACTGACGCCTAGCTCTTGGTTCTCTGTTTGTTTGTGGGTGGGATTCCGTCTGTGCTGAGTCTGTACGGTGCGACCTCCATATTACCTCTCAACCTCTTAGAGCAAGAAATCTGGACAAATCCATAAATAAAAGTGGGACAACGGCCCAAACGTGGGAACAAATTTTAATTATTGGTCTTACAGGGTTAGAAAGTTGATAGAACAACAGGTTTTGCATAAGCATGAATTTTCTGAAGGGTATGAAGTCAGAAACTCAAATGCCTTCCATTATTTTCTAATACGAGTCTTTAATGATTTGCCGCTAATTTGCCAAATAAAAAAAAAAAACACAATTTTATGAAAAATGGACCAGTAATATGAGGTGAAAATCCTTACAATTTGGGAGGTATGGGTCATCTGCCTGCTTGTGTTAACTGGCGTATCCACAGCAGCAATTCTCTCCTTTATATTGTCTGTACGTTTGTGTTTCCTGTGACTGAGAATTGACATAGTCTCTGCCTTCCCTATGACCCTGATAAATATAAAATGGGTATTAGAAAATTACATATTTTGGATATATTTTACTGGTAGTGAGAGAGCAGTGGTATCTCATAGGCAACATAAAGCATCATCTACAAAAGCAGAGAGAGAGAGAAGGTGTTGCAGTATTCTTTACAAAATGGATTCCCTGCCAAGGGTTGTCCACCATCCAGCCAGTATACCAAAGCCTTAGGATTTTATAGATGCTGTATGTCACGCGTATGCTCCCTGCTCAAGGAGTAGTGCATAATGTGAAGTACGGGCATACATACCTCAGAATTTCTTTGCCGCCAGTCCAAACACCAGTACTGATTGTCTGTCTGAACGCTTCTCCTTTTGTGCTGATTACCAAGCCATGTTTTAGGCAAGTGGCCCACTGGAATTTCTTCTCATCATTTCTTCTTTGTTTTAGTTTTGTGAGTTTACATGTCATCCAGAATGGGAAAATGTCAGTCTTCTTCTTCTTTCGGCTTTTCCCGGTTGGGGGTCACCACAGCGGAACTTCGGTCTGCTAATGATTGGCAGCAGATTTTTACAATGCCGAGGTGCCAGCTCGATGCCCAACCATCAATGAAGGCAAGCCCATTTGCGCGTGTCTTTCGAACGCCACTCGACTGCCACAGACAGATTTTACAAGGTACCTGATGCGTGTTTCTCTACAAATGTCCTTCTGCTGACCCTTCTGTAGTGTTTGTCTCTTCTGATTAACCCTCTAATCTCTTCTCTTCCACTAAACTACTTCCCTCTGACAAGGACAGTAGAGCTATAGAGCGACTGGACAAGAAACTATATAGTGCTACCACCTTGGTCTTTTGGGCTATTAATTACCAGACCCATATGACCCAGGTATGTTTTAGCCCTTCTTTCTCAGGCTTCCCAGGCTATTTCAGACCTTCATGATTCTGAATTAAAGGCCTTGGCTCTCTCTTTACTGTGCTGTACTTCTGAAGTAGCCAGCCGCTCCATTAAATGTAGTTATGATACAGCTGATGTCTCGTAGCGCTGCTGCTTTTGGTTCTGTAATGAGATGCTACTCTTGGCTTTTTGTCTCCAGACTTTGCTTGATGATATTAACAGCCTTTACTTGATGATATTAAGGCTAAACATTTGGATGCTCCTCTTGATAATAACAGCCTGTTTGGTTTTGCAGCTGCTGAACATTTTAAGTCTTTGCGGGATAAAGTTAAGGCCTTGCAAGAATTGAAGCATATATTTATTTCTCCTGTTCCAAAGTTTCAGAAGAATTATCCATTTAGAACTGCTTTTATTTGCAGACAGCCACACCATCCTCCCAAAAGTAAGAAGGGATCTAAGTGTGTTCCTCCTGCAAAGTTTATTCACACTCCCACTTCTCAGAAACTTCCTTTTCAAGACAAGCCAGGTTCTAGCTAACTGTTTACTTCCCACCTTCCTGAACCAAGTTCTCTTTATCTTTTCATCTTTTCCTATCCGTTCCCAATTGGATGAGGATCACACAAGACTCTCAGGTTCTCTCCATCATCTGTCATGAATAATTCATAGTATGAAAATCCCTTCCTCCTTTTCTGAGCTTCCCTCAACCTCCTCAGGAACAGCCTCCATCAGAGGTCAGACCACATCAATATCAAGGAGATGAGATATGGTACATCAGCAAGCAAGAGGGATGTGGTCCTACCTTCTTTGCAGGCTAACTCTTTAAGTTCAGGATTAAACTGTTCAGTATCAGGTGACTCTTCAGGCTGTATATATTCCTTCAGAGCAAAATGTAGTGGCAGACTGTTTGAGCAGGTCCAAAACACAAACTCACAAATGGATGCTTCACAGAGATATGTTTCTGGACATTGTCCATCAGTGGGGTACTCCTCAGGTAGAGCTTTTTGCCTCCCCTTTGAACAGACAACTTTTTTTTTGCACCAGCGTCCCAAGTCCTCTGGCTTGGAAGGTGGATGCTCTATGTTTTTATTGGAAGGGGGTGTTTCTCTACACCTTCCCTCCCTTTCTTCTGATCCTGATAGTCCTGCTCAAGATAGAGCAGGACTCCGCCAAAATCTTGTTGGCAACTCCCTTTTGGCCCAAGACAGCATTGGTTCCCTTTGCTTCTGCACCTAGCCAACAAGGCAATCATCATAAAGTTACCTCGCTGGGTGGACCTGTACACACAAGACAAGGGGTCTGTCATCCATCCTTACTTTTCCACTCTTCGACTGACATTGTGGGTGATAAGCTTTTGATCTCTCTAGGCACCGTTGTTTTCTGAGGATATACTTAGAGTTCTGCAGGAGGCCAGGAAACCCACTACCAAGAAATCCTATATGTCCAAATGGAAGAGATTTTCTGTTTGATGCCTTGCTCGTAACCAGGATCAAGTTTCTGTGGAGATCCCTCTGATTGTCTTATTTGTATGAATTGCTCCATGCTGGGTTAGCATATACTTCTGTTGAAGCTCACTTTTTAGCTGTTTCTGCTTGTCTGCCATTAACTCCTCCTCTGGCTTCTAGGTTTGAGGTCAAGGAATTTCTTAAATGCATCCTTGATATAAAACCTCTCAGGAAACCTATTCCACCTTTCTGGGACCTTAAATTTGTTCTTGAAAAATTGACTTGGGTGCCTTTTGAGCCTGCAGCTTCAGCTTCCTTACAATATTGTACGTTGAAGACTGTTGTTTTGGTGCTTACTTTCCGCTAAGAGTGTCTGAACTTTAGGCTTTTATGGCTGTTCCTCCTTTTTTAGTTTTTCACAGGGACAGAGTCTCATTTAGTGCTAATCCTTCTTTTATGCCCAAGGTGGTTAATGAGTTCATTTGCCCTCCTTTTTTCCTTTTCCATGGTTGCCTAGTTAGAAGGTTTTTCACATCTTTGTTTTACATAGATAGCTCAGATATTAGTTAGGTAAGTCTAAGGCCATTCGCAAGTCTGGGCAGCTTTTTATTTCCTTTCATCCAAGATCTCTAGGTTTGGCTGTTTCTAAGCAAACCATTTCTCCATGGATCTCTAATGTCATTTCATTTTGTTATTCCTTTCATGGGAAAAGCTTTTCTGCCTCTCTAAAGGCTCATTCTACCAGGGCTGTGGCTTAATGTGGCACTTTTTTTCAAATGATTGGATACCAGTTCCATCCTTGAGTCTGCTACTTGGACCTCTGTCTATACCATTAATAAGCATTACAAATTGGATGTTGTTTCCAGACCAAGGGCTGGCTTTGCCTGTGCTATCCTGCATGAGTTGCTTGAGGACTGTTGTGGGCCTTCCTCCTCCCAAGTTTCCTCTTGAGCATTTGCACTCTCCATTTAGTAAAGAATACTGTAAGAGTGAATGAAAAGAGACAGTACAGTTCTGTAAAATGTTACCTTAACAGTGGATGTCTTTCTCGTCACTGTTGCAGTATTTGTTTGCTCTCTCCCTCTTCCTCCATTCTGCTCTATTCTTTCTCCATTTTCTCCTTCTGGGTGTACATGCTGTAGCTCATCCCACTTTATAGGACTGTGGTTCCACCTGGGGCTATTCAGTCCTGAGGTATGTACGTCCTTACATCACCATTATGTCCTATGCCTTAAGCTGGGAGCATACTCATGACGTGTACTGTCTATAAAATCCTAAGGCTTTGGAATACTGGCTGGACATTAGGCTACCCTTGGCAGGAATCCCTTCAGTAAAGAATACTGCAACAGTGGAGAGGAGCACATCTGCTATTATGGTAAGATTTTACACCACTGTACTTTTTACTGGCCAGGACTAAGGCAATACATGACATTCTTCCTTCCTATCAACTTAAAGGTGGCTTTCCTATGTTCTGTCACTATTTATAATCCAGTCTTTTTTTTTTTTTTACCTACCCCTTTATATGCTGTCCTACCCTTCTGAATCATTAAATTCATTCCAAAACGGCAGCTTTTACAGTATCTCATCTGGATCGGTTTTATAGGGGACAGCGTACTGGTAAATACTGTCTGCTGATCCATTAGTGGTATCCCTTGATGCTGTTAGGGGATTCATACTGGTTCCAGCTCCCAGCACATTTTCTAGTGGTAAGCATGTCAGTGTATTGGATTAATTTGGGAAAATGTTTATATATCATTCACTCACATCCTATAAAGTGTGCCAAATATAAAGTATTAGGAAAGTGTACTCTCACTGTTAGGAGAGATCCTTGAAGAGACCATGAAAGGCTGATATGTTGAATGACCCAGACAGCTTTTGAAGGCATGCCTTTATATGAGGTTATGTTTTGGCTGCAGTCCAAAAGCAACAGCTTAGCGTTATTCTTATGCATGTTTGGTAAGAACCTCAGCTTGTACCATATGATGATATTAGGCAGCTGTCTGATATCCATTAGATGAGAATTTGCTGTCTGTATCTACTTTTACAGATGATTCAAGCTGCTACTTTGTCCTCCAGCTGCAAAGTACAGTAGAAATTAGTGGCCATTTTGTAGAGAGCAAACTAAAGCTGACCAAGTTAGGTAAGGGGAGCATTTGAGAAGAAATGGACCTGAAAAGTTGATAGAGGCACAGCCAAGCAGTGTGACAGGAGTGTGTAAGTAAATGTCTTCCCCTAATATTGTAGACAGGGGAACTGTACCAGACACCCTACCAATGTAACTCTTCTCTTTTTTCACTATTCCCTCTCCCCCAGTATGTTTCAGGAAGGAGGCTTTCCTGCTTCAAAGCAAAGTCAACTTGCTCCACATAGTAAAAGACAAGTAGGTAAGACAGAGTGCTTCTGCAAGCTGCATGACAGAGCTCAAAACCTTGCCTTCTTTCCTATAAATAAAGTCCATTCCTCCAGATCAAATGAAACTAAAAGAGTGAATTCTAGCTCACTTTGTACAGTGTGGAGTTATAGAAAATCATGCCTGTGGCAGGACTATGAAAAGTGACTGTAAAGAAGGGCCTTGGAGACCCATACTAGACCTTTTCAGGCTGAGCATATTTTTGAAGAGATCTAAATTCAAGATGCTTATCCTTTGGGTACTTTTTTGACTACTTTTACCAAAGAAGGTATTGGTTAACTGAATTTGAAAAATATCTCTTTGTATAGCTACATATACAAAGACCACAGACAATTCTTAAAATTTGTGGCAAGCCATGAGCACTTGCTGGTCACCTCCTTGTCATCTGGTCTTTCCGCTGTACCCAGAGTGTTAGTCATATGCTCGGTGCTAGTGGTACTAGTTAATGTGCATCACTGGATCCAGGAAATTCATTTGTACCCAATTTGGATGCCTGTTTAATTCAACCTCCTACAAAGAAAGAGATAGAAAGGGTCCTGAGATTCTACATTCCTTGTCTGACCAACTAAGGATTCACAGTGAACTTACTGAGTCTGAGCTTAGCACTAGCCCATTAAAGATGATCTTCTGGGTGCTTTACTGGGTATAAAAAATGAGTAGTTATTCTGCCCATGGATAAGTCAATACAGTTGGGGCAGCTGTTTTCCAGACTGGCTGAAAAGGTGGCTGTGTCATTCCAAATCCTCTTGACTACATGTCAGCATCCAACCATTGCTGTCTTACACCTGAGGAAGATAAAGTAGTTCCTCAGACCCCAATAGAAGCAACACAGTTATCCATTAGCTCATATATCACCCCTGAATGCCCTCTCAGGGTTAATTTAATCTTTTTTAACAAACATTGACCATCCAGGGGATTTCCTTTGTAACACCAAAGAGCAAATCAAATTTTACAAGAGATACCTCAAATGTAGCTTGGGGTGGTCCAAACAAATCATATGAAATGGATAGGGCTTAGAGCACCTCCATGGTAAGCAGGCTTATCAGCTTAAAGGAGACAGAGATAATGGCCATGATTCTAACCTTCCAAACTTTCAAAACCTTTTGACAGACAAGCATTTTAGTGTCTGCAGACTACAACAAAGTAGTGTGGTACACACGCAGTGAGTACTTTGTCATGCAAGCTGTGCAGAGGTAACGTGACACAATGACACATACTCCTTCCACAACTTCTTTTATTTCCAGGCCTCCTGTGTCCTGTCAGAACTGGAGTCAGTGGTAGACAAGTTAAGCTGTCTGCACCCAGCCAGCGCAGGATGAATACCATAATATTTTAATGACTAGGGATAGGGATGGAGTCCCTTGTTATAGACCTACCACAGCAGAGAGAAGTTTCCAGCAGCTCCCTGCTGTAGTTGTGAGACCTGATGTTATGAAGCTTGCTTTTGTGAAAAGTAAGCTCTGAGATTAACCTTTAAACTATGAGTGCCTGTGAATTGCAGCCTTTCATACAGTATATACAGCCTCTAAAGGTTTTGTACATTATATTTGGGGTAATGCTCTCAGGTACCACAACCTGACCTCAAAACTCCTTCCTCCACATTCACATTTATAGTCATATGGTTAAGAGAACCACAGAATCCTCAGCACCGGAGTGGAGACACATTTACAACTGAAGAACCTCTGTACCAGATATCCTTGTAGAAAGGTGCTGGTATGATCACTTTCTCCATTGTATGTATAGTAGAACTCCTTTATGCCTTCTACCTTTTCCTTAACCTAAAGTTTTGCGTAATGCAAGAAAATATGAATAATCTCTGCAGGTCTGTGCCCTCTAGGTAGGAAGAAAGACCATTGGTAGTCTTTAATATGAAGAATTATTTCTTAGGAGAAGTGCTATTCCTGTAAGCGGACACCTTAATGTTTATGGACATTAGCTGGGTTTAAAGACCCTGTGTTTCTAAAGTAGAACCAAACAGTCCACTTATGCTGTGCTAATGAGGTTAGTAAGAAGGCCGGAATGTGCATGTCCATACCTAATGGCATTTAACTTCATTGGCCTGAATTTATCTATAAAGACTTAAAAAGTAAAAAGTCATGGGCATTGAGGCTGTGTAGCTGAAATACCTGATATCTTTAAGGGGGTCATTTGCATATATTCCATGGGCCTCTATGACAGGAGGTTTAAGTTATCATAGAATGAAAACTAGCTTGGCTGTGTTTTTCCTGCAGTTGTTAGTATGTGTGTGTGTGTGTGTGTGTGTGTATATATATATATATATATATATATATGTGTGTGTGTGTGTGTGTGTGTGTGTATATATATATATATATATATATATATATCAGAGAGAGAATATAGAGATACATGTATATGCATATAGATATGTCTTTGTGTGTATCTATATATAGATACGTGTGTGTGTATATGTATATGTTTATGTAAGTGTGTGTTTAGTTCTTCATTTACACCATTCTTCAGATCTGCTTTTAATTTCAAGTATAGTAAGACTGGAACTTTGCATTGTTTCTGAAGAACAGCAGAATGGTGAGAACTGTGGCATGCCAAAGAATTCCCCAGGGGATAAGGACAACATCAGTACAATAAACTTTAGACAACTATTACTTGAATTTTCAAAAACCATAATACATACTCCATGTATGGCAAAACTTGACTTCATCAAATCTAATGCACTAAAGCAGCTGGTCTCATCCCTTACAAGGGAGATAACATACTGGACTTGGTTCTCACCAACATGGGTGATCGCTGCACCATTCCCATAGTATGTTCTTCCCTGGTGAGATCAGATCATTGGTCTGTCTCATTCAAAGTTTCTATCCCACCCAACCTCTCCCCAGCCGTAACCAGGCTAAAAAACCTCTCAAAAGCTGACTACAACCTCCTAAGGGAGGGTATCAGTAGCTTCACACCACTGCCCCCTCAGAGGATGCAAACAAATATGCTGAACAGTACTATGCCAGTGCAGTATACAAGCACCTGTACAACTGCATGGACTCAGCCATACCCAACAGAACTAAAACCTGTTCCTCAGGGAAACACAAACCAGTCTGGGGGACATCACCTATCAACAGATTTACAACAAAAGGAAGAAACTGTTGTCCAAGGGTAAAAAGGAACAAATTCCAAATCGGAAAAACTCCCTCCTCTGCCTTAGCAAACAAATTAGACCATTAGTGAAAACCTCCAAAGCCAATTATGAATAGCAACTAGCCTCTAAAACAAAGAGAAACCACAAGTCCTCCTTCAGTTACATTAGGAAACTCCATGACAAAGTCCAAGTTTGTCCTGAATTAGTACTTAATGGTACCACTTACACTGATCCTGTTGACTTAGCCAACCTGCGAGCTGATAGGGTCATCGCAAACTTTATCGCCCCCCCCAAACCCCCAGTCAACATCCCTGATACTTGTCCCACACCTCACATCTCAGTAGATGAGGTATTAAAGGCCCTATCCAAGGCAAAGAACAGAGCTTCCATGGGACATGATAGTATCCCTGGCTATATTCTGCACCATCTCCAGCAAGAACTAGCTTCACCATTGAGCACCCTATTTAACCACAGCCTAATTACAGGCTTCATTCCAGCACAGTGGAGAACCGCCATTGTCATCCCCTTGCACAAAGGTGGTACCACTACTGACCCAGGAAACTGTTGCCCCATTAGCTTGACAAGCCTGATCTGTAAAGCCATGGAGTTTATTATTATAGATCTCATAAACAAGGGCATAGGCAATCTCCAAGCACTTGACCCTTCCCAGTTCGGATTCTTGCCTGTTGAACATAGTTGACTTCTTTGAGACTGTCACCAAGGGCCTGGATAAGGGAAAGTCAGTACATACAGCTTACCTTGACTTGGCCAAGGCCTTTGACACAATCCGCCACTCTGACATCATCGAAAAGCTAACACAACTTGGTGTTAATCCCTATCTTGTCAGATGGGTGGCCAACTGGCTGATAGGACCCACAAGGTCAAAATAGGTGCCACCACCTCTGACAGCAGAACTTTCACTAGTGGTGTTCCCCAGGGATCTGTCCTGGGACCCCTACTGTTTGGCAGCTACTTCTCAAAGGTCCAGGCAAAAACAAAGGGCCTGTGTCTGACCAAGTTTGCGGATGACTGTAAGTTGGGTGCTGTCATTGACTTCCCAGATGATGTTAACATACTGCAGGAGGGTCTCACAGCTACAAATAACTGGTGCTAAAGTCATGACCTTAAGTAAAACGCAAAAAAAGTATTATCATACCATTCGGCAAAAACATGGCCCCTGCTGATTACCACATCAACAGCAACCTCAACCTCAACCTAAGCACTCAACCTGTGGTGACAGACCTGGATACTAAGGTTGATAACAATCTCACATTCGGCCATCATGTGGCGGCAGTGGTCAGAAAAGCCTTTTACTTGGTTCATCTCATAACTAAAGGGATTGCATCCAGAAAAAGAGGTTATTACCTCTCTGTACTCCTCCCTCATTAGACCTGTAATTGAGTATAACGCCCCGTTTGGTATGTACCTCTCCAAACACCTGCACCAACTGGAAAGGCCACAGAAATACCTCACAAAGAGAATCCATGGCCTCCAGCACCTGTCCTATGTGGACAGGCTGAAATCACTATCACTTTACTCTGTATCATACAGATTGCTCAGAAGTGACCCGTGTCTCACCTGCAAGGCAATATTCGACCCTGCTCTACAAGAGATGCTCCATAGCCATAAGTCTAACTCCTCACGCATTACCCACTCGATAGACCTAAATCTAATATGCAATATCAACAAAACCTGCTGGAGAGACAGGTTTGTCTCCTAGAGGCTGCCCCGTCTCAGGAATAGACTTTCCATAAATGTCAAACAGAGTACTTTGCTGACCCTCTTCAAGCACAACCTTGATGAGTGGACAGGAAACCACAAATTTGTCCCAGGGGTTCCACCTATGTCCCTCAATGACATGGGTAACAGGTGCTGACTGAGGTTTCTTTTTTGGGGATAGTCTCTTGGCTAGGCTTATAAGGGCCCTAGAGCCATTAGCTTAGTAACCTCATAACCGCCTATGAACTGAAGTTTCTGGCTACTGTATGTAAACCTGCAAACATGGAAGTCACACAAAAACCTAGCAGACTTAGCTAATACTTAGTAATCAAAGTGGTTTCATTCAATTTTTGCAGAAAATTCTGTAAACCTAGGATAACTAGTCCTTCATATCTGATCGTTCCTGAAATTAGGTTATATGATCTTATCCATCCATCCTCAACTCCTTTTTCCCATTTTGCACATAGGGTCGGAGTGTCACTTTGTGATCTTATGATGTCAAAATAAAATCATGTATATATGTGTGTGTATGCAAACTAAGTGGATGGCAAATAGCTTCTAACTGTAAAATAGTAATAACTTGAGTGTCTATCCTAAAACACAAATTTACATCATTTTAAAGATAAAATAAAAAAAAAACATCTTTATGTTTCACTGTTGTCTTTTGTCCGGTCAGGTTGTAACAGATGAACAAGCATGGATTTTGTTCAAGCAGCTTTATTATGTACAAACACATCAGGACTAAGGCTTAATAACTTTAACTTAGATAAACATATAAACAAACTGACTGTCTCGCTCTCTCTCATACATGCTAACACTCTGGCTGCACTCTCAAAATGGCACTGAAACTAGCATGTGCTTGCTATTTATATGTACATGCGATCCTTGGAAATACTACTTAGTTACAACACACATACATACTCTACATTCTTCCTCTTTGAGAAATGATTTATGCTTCACTGACAACATTGATATGCAGTTAGTACAAAGTAATTCTTTTGACATGCAATTATACAGTGCTAGATACATATATACAATCATATCCAGGTTGCTGTGTATTTCACACTAGGTCTGGAGATGCGACCAAATTGTGTGACATAGAGTTTAGAATTAGGTCTAGCAAATGGGACTCTCTCTGGTAAATGTTCAACTTTAGGGACATAAGGAACATTTTCAGAAATGGTAGTGGGAGTTAAGACACGTTCTACAACAGGAACATTGTTTGAATTGCTTTGAGATTTAGAGTGTGTATCACAGGAACAATGCTGCAATATCAATTCTGCTACAGGAAGATGATGTCTACGATTTCTCATGTACTCCACACCCTCAGATTCCACAAAGTAAGATCTCTGCTCAATATATAAACTTGTTACTTGACCAATGTGGATGAAATCTTTTGCCGTTTGTATCCTTACTGTCTCTCCTTCTTTCAATGGATGAATAAATCAAATTGATTTAGCATAACTCTACTTCTGGAAAGAATGCTTTCTAAATAGTTGTGCTTTCATTGCTCTGTTATTTTTAGCCTTAGGCCTCAACAAACTGGAACTGATAGGCAAGATTGTTCTGGTTTTCCTAGATAAAAGTATCTGAGCAGGTGAGCCAAGTATATCATCACGGGGTATGTTTCTGAGATTGAGTAAATTCAAAAAGATGTCAGTATTGTCACGCTTTGACTTCTCTAGTAATTGCTTTACACTCTGCACTGCATGTTCAGCTAGTCCATTTGACTGGATATGCAGGACTAATGTGTACAAAGTCCCATTCTTTTGCAAATTTCTAAAACAATTGACTGGTAAATTGTGTACCATTGTCAGAGGTACGCTTATGTGGACTACCATGGACTGAGAAATTATGTTTCAACTTAGTAATAACAGTAGTGGACGTTAGGTTAGGTAGTAAATCAATCTCAAACCAGTTTGAATAAGAGTCTACCAACACTAAGTAATGCCGATTGTTCCACTCGAGTATGTCAGTGGCTACTGTTGACCAAGGTAGTTCAGGAACTTGACTTAGCTGGAGTGGTTTGTTTTGCAGATGGGGTGTAGGACTATTGCATACTGAACAAGATGAAAGTACTTTGTCAATGTCTTTTGCTAGAGAAGGCCAAAATACTAGTCCTGTCACCATTCTTTTGGTAGATTCAGAGCCTGGGTGACCACAATGCATAATCTGGATATATTCACCTTATAAGGGAGCAGGAACAACAATTTTAGGACCTTTGAAAATAATGTCATCTTCCATCAACATCTCACCACTGTAAGGAAAATAAGGTTGCACATCAGGTGGTGCAGTAAACTGCTTTGATGCCCATCCTGCCTGGGTGCAGTGGTTGAGCTTTTGCAAAACAGGATCGGTCTTTGTATGATCTCTCAGCTTATCAAGTCTTGTATTAGAAATATTGTGCACGTCCATGACATTGAAGCCAAAATTATCTGTGTCAAGCTGTTCCATTGTATTTCTGGGTGATCTGGATAAGGTATCAACCAGATAAAGAAGTTTGCCTTTTGTATGCACCATTTTGAAGTTGCATTTTTGTAATTTGAGCATCATTCTTTGTAATCTTGCTGGAGCAGAATGCATATGCATCTTTAAAATAGTAACTAGAAGTTGATGATCATTTTCAATCTGAATCTCTCGACCATCAATATAATCATGAAACTTTGAACATGCAAACACAATTGCCAAAAGTTCTCTCTCAATTTGAGCATATTGCATTTCAGTTTGGGTAAGAGTTCCAGATGCACAGGCTACTGGTCTTCCCTCTTGAAAAATAACTGCACCTACACCAAATTTTGATGCATCACAGAAAAGAGAAACTGGTTTGTTGACATCATAGTATCTTAGTGTAGGAGAAGTGGCAATTTTCTGCTTGAAGCTTCAAATGCTCTCTGGTGCTGTTCTAGCCAAGACCATGCAAGATTTTTTCATGTCAGCTCTCTTAAAGGTGCTGTCAACTCACTGAAATGTGGAATGAACTTGCCCAAATAGTTGACCATACCAAGAAAACATTCTAGAGCTTGAACATTATCCAGTGCTGGCATCTCAAGACTGGCTGCTTGCTTAGCTGGGCCTGGAAGTAAACCAGTGCTAGTAAATAAATGACCTACACACGTAACTTCTGGTAGTCTGAATTTGCAGTTCAGAGGATTGAGGTTTAAGTTCACTTCACACGTGCTTGGTCTAGAACTTTCTTGAGATTTCTGTCATGCTCTGCTTCACCATTGCCTCTGACCAATAAATCATCTACTGTTATGACACAGGGATAATCTGAAAGAAATTGCTCCAATGCACACTGAAAGACTTCACTTGCAGGATTTATTCCAAATGGCATCCTTGAAGAATCTGTATCTTCCAAATGGGATACTGAATGTAGTCAGTAGTGAAGATTTGCAATCAAGCATCACTTGCCAAAATGAGCTCTTTGCATCCAAGACAGAAAAAAAACAGTGGCATTTGGTATTAAGGCTGCAACTTCCTTGACTGTTTGCATAGGATGATGAGGTCTCTTTAATGCTTTGTTCAAATCTCTTGGGTCAATGCGTATTCTGATTTTGTCTGAGCCTGCTACCATAAATGACACCTATTCAGTTGGCTCTGTAACTGGACAAATGACACCTTGTTGCACCATTTTATCCTACTGAGTTTTAATTTTGCTCTGCATAGCTATCAGAACTCTTCTTGCCAGTCTGACCATTAGACTGACCTTTGGGTCTAACTTCATAGAATACACAACTAGAAGCCTGTCTAGCTTGTCATTGAAAACATCAGCATATTCTGAGGAAATAGCATCAGTGTAATTGGAACTGGGACATGTGCTTATATGATGGCCATCTTTGGTAAAGAAAAGCAAATTCATTCTCAAACTGTTCTGAGGCCCAATAATGACTGCACAGGTCTTTGAACTACATAAAATAACAACTTGTAACTGTTCCCAGCCAAATAACATGACAGCACTACTGAGTATTTGGTTTGAATTTCTTCATATCCATAGGCAACACATTTCGCACAACTAGCTACATTAAGTTGTTCATCAGCTCTCACTTTAGCAAATGTTTCTGCTGACATAACATTACACTTTGAACCCGTGTTTACTTTGAGCTCGGTGGGTTTACCGTGTATTAGGACAGTACAAAACGCTTCACCTTTTTGCCAATAAATCTACTGTATTAACCCTTTCACCAATTACTGATGCACCATCTACATAGAAAGCAAATTTGCAGCTTTCTATATGATCAACTTGCTTTTTTAAGTGACCTATCTTTGTAACTATGTGAGGTTTACTTAATTTGCAAAACATTTGAAAATGGTTCCATTTGTTTACACTTGTGACATTGCTGGCCAAATGCTAAACACTTTTTTCTTTTAGACTCATGGTTGGTACCACAATTCCGACAGTTAACAATAAAGCTTGACTTGGGTTTTGCTGACTCACCCTTGTACTGCATTGAGCATGCTCCTTTAACTGAACTATTCTTAGAACTTGCTGGAAAACTACGGTTTTCCCTGCCACATGCACATGGGCAGCAGCTGCCATGTTTTTGGGCCTGTTTCTGCTTGCCATGTGCTGCATGAGTCTACATTTGCTCTGGAGCCTGCTGAAGCCATGCTTTTGTCACTTACAAGCATACTTGTATGTTCTGTAACTTCATGGATTTGACAAATCTTAATAGCTTTGCTCAACGTTAAGTCTCTGTCAAGAAGCAAAATATTTTTCACACCAGCACTATTAATACCACACACAAGCCTGTCCTTTATTAACTTATCTTCCAAATCGCCAAACATGCAGGTTCTAGCTCCAAGCTCCATTTCTGAAGTCAGTAATATAAGCTGCAAAATTTTCTCCTGGCTTTTGGTCTTGTGTGTAAAACAAATACCTCTGGTATGTAACATTTGTCTGGGGGTTCCACATTTCTCTGAAATTGTGTTTCATGTACTCAGGGTCTTCCCTTGATGCAGCCTGAAAAATAATATGATGGTTTTCACCTCTCCCTACTGCTAGTGTATAGAAAAATGAATGCTCCCTTTCAGTGGCCTGTGACCCAGCTAGGTTTAGCAAAATGAATGTCCTGTTGCATGCATCTTTGTCAGAATAAGCTGCTTGTATGAAACTATCGTACTCTTGCTCAAATGATCTCCAGTTCTCTGCAATATTCTGATCAAATACAAGTGGACCTGGTCTACAGAATGCCTCTGCCATATTAACATATCAGTGAAAGCTTTTGCAAGTATGCATGAACAGACACAAATATGCATACATATGCCAGAAATTTATGCCAGTACTTGTAACTATGCAAAAATGGCACAATAAGCCTCTGAGTAACTGAACTCTGCAAAATACTTTGCGAAATAAGTCTCTGTGGCACAAGAATACTCTTGAAATTACTGTACTTCGAGAAATCACTTCTTACCAGTTCAAAAAACATTTCAAATAACTGCACTGTGCGACTAAACTGGGTGGTAGGAGAAGCTCAGAGTAAGAAACATTTCAAAGTAACTGCACTTTGCAAATAAACAGTACACAGCACACTGAAACACTTCCAAAATGGCTGTACTTTGCTAAATAACTCTTTACAGTGCAAGAAACAGTCTGTAATGGTGGCCCTTTGAGAATTGACACACCCAGCACAAGAACGTTTTTAAAATGGCTGTATTTTGACTGCACTTCATGAAATAGTTGTACTTTGCACACACTAATTTCTCTGGAATGAATCCACAGTAATAAACATACACTGTAAGCATTTTTACACACTTTGCATTGCTTCTAATTACTCTAATTATGCCCTGAATAGCTTAATTCAATACGAAATTGTAGTTTATGCCAAAACACAGTAATTTGCCAAACACATGCAGTTGCCTTGCTTTATTTATGCTTAATATGCCCTTTCTGCCCTTTATTATATTCATTTTGTCCATTTAATCTATTTTCTTGTGCTTGTTTTAGTCTAAATATGCTCGTTTTGCAATAACGAGGTAACTCACATTTTGTTTAATTAATAAACTTTTTATGCCTTTTGTTTGCTTAATACATGTTTCTGAGCTATTTGTTTGCTTAGTAATGCATTCTGTGCCCTCGTAATGCTCCATTTTATCTTTTTTTTTTTCAAAAATGTTTTTTATTTTTTTTTATAACAAGAATAATAACAGTAATAACATATTTACACTCAAAACTGAAACAAATTATTTACAAAGTCCATAACGAGGAAACACTTCTATATACATTCAGGAAATCATCTAATACTTTTTAGTAATGATTGTAACTTTTCCCAAGCAATTAATTTGTGTGTTAAATTCTTTGTATTCGTTTTTAAACTAGATATTTCTTTTTCACATAAGGTCCTGGCTAAATAAATAAATTCATTTCTGAAAGATATAGAAGAGTTAGTTTTTTATTTTTTTGTTACAGCCTTTCTTGCTACTGCAAGTATTGACCAAAGAAGGTGTGTTTGAGATCTGGATACAATTTCTGGTACTGGTACATTAAATAAAATGAGTGAACTTGAAATTTCACAATTATCATTCCATAAGGCCTTACAGAAACATTCAAATTCCTTCCAAAATTGGGATAACATATTACATGCAACAATCATATGAAACTAGTCAGCTTCTGTAGCTTTACACCTCCAACATTTCATATAATTTGTTTTGTACATATTTGCAATTCTTTGAGGTGTATAATAACTTCTGAGGAGGAATTTCCACGTGTATATTTTCCAGTAAGGAGAAATTGTTGTTTTTTTGTGCTGATTTTAGAAGTAATTTCTTGTTTTTAGTAGTAAATTCTCCATTATTTATTTTGGTGGAGTATTCCCAAAAAGAAGCATTCGTGGAGTTATCAGATCTAATGACTTTATTTATTAGGGATATAAATGAGGTGCCTTTCAAAGAACCATCAATTATATTAGTCAAAAGTTCTAGTGTTTTAGGTATGTTGTTTCCATGGGTTTGTAAGGAAAATATAGTTTTGTTATATATAAATTCTCTGCAGGTTTGTATTATCAGGAAGGATTTTGTATATTTCAGGAATTAAACCATCTAACCCTGGTGCTTTATTAGTTTTTAAGTTGTTTATTTGATTTTTTAGTTCTGTAAATGTGAAAGGTCTATCAATTTTAGCAATATTCACAGGGGATAAGGTCTTTAGAATATTATCAGATAAGAATTTGTCTAGATTTATATTTTCATTTATTGGTTTGAGAGTATTTATATTCTCATAATGTTTTTTGAAACCTTGTAGTATGGAATTTAAATCTGTCGCTTTTATTTTTATTTTCAACATATGTAATTTCTTTTATGTGATTTCTTTCTTTCAAGTACTTTGAGCATACTGCAATTCTATGTAGACTTAGGACTGATAGAGTATGATCATAATTTAATTTTCCTCTAGATTTATAGATATTTTGTGTTGCAATACATTTTGATATTCTTTGTTTAATTTATATTATCTAACACTTTCTTATCATTTGGTGTTAGATTTGCTTTTAAGTTATCTAATTCAGTTTGAATATCTTGTAGTCTTTTATCCCATTCCTTTCTTTTTTGCATATACTACATTTTAACTTTTCTATATAATACAACTTTGAGGGTGTCCCACAGAATTGTATCCGATACTTCTCCATTGTTATTTGTTTCTAAAAACTGATTAATTTCTGATAACATCCATTCTTGATAGCCTTTTATTTTTGTAATATAAGCTGCTATTCTTTGGCAATGTATTAAGGATTCAGTTTGAAAAGTTATACTAAAAGTAATAGCATAATCAGAAAGGGGACAAGATATTAATAATACATTATCTATTTTTGATTGTAAAGAATTTATCACTAAGATTTTATCTATATTAGTTTGTGTCCCAAACCTATATGAATAGTGAGAGAACTTTAGGAAAGAGGGAAGTTTTATATGGGGTATGTCTTTTAAATTTCTTGTATTGATATAATTATGTAGGTGTTTTGCTACAGGGGAGGTCTTGAAGGTTTTAGAACTCATAGTTTCATCAAATGAAAGAATACAATTAAAATCCCCTGCGACTATCATTTCTCCTTTAGAATGTAAAGTTATAATGTCTAAGTATTTCTTTACTGACTTTGTACCAATTCCAGGGATCCAGTAAGAGTTTATGAGTGTATAGTATTTCCTTTCAAGCTTAATTACTACTAAAGTTAACATACCCTCTTTGTCTATATATGAGTTTACAATTTCAGGAAGCCTTAGACTTTTTTTCCAAATAAATAGTACAATCTTCTTTTGTAATTAAATTGGGAACTAGTCAATATTTTATAGTCTTTTAGTGTTAGCTTATTTAAGTCTTGGGATATTAAATGTGTCTCCTGAAGAAATACTATATCAGCCTTATGTAAAGAAAGGTATTTATTAATGCTTGCTCTTTTAATATGGTTATTTAGCCCATTAACATTAAATGATAGACAATTATATGTTAAGACCATTTAAAATGTATAATAGTTCGAAATAGCTATAATGATTTCCTAGGGGATTAACCTTGTAGGTTATAACAACATTTGTTATGGACTGAGTTTCTGTAACAAATAAAGAAGGTAAAATAGTATTTACAATAACATCCTTCTTCATGGAACCTAGTGTTCCTGGCTTAATATGTGTTACATACAAGCCACAGGTCTGCCAACACATATTCAATGACATTGGGTCACTACAACTGCATGCTTCATTAATAACCAA
This sequence comes from Protopterus annectens, assembly GCF_019279795.1. NCBI lineage: Eukaryota > Metazoa > Chordata > Ceratodontiformes > Protopteridae > Protopterus > Protopterus annectens. The sequence goes on along the minus strand of NC_056747.1, from coordinate 535,998,486 downwards.
AAAGAAGATAGGGTTATATATTGTAGAGTCTATATGAACTAATATTTTGATTAAGGTTAAATGTAAGTAATATATATAATACCTTACTATTCTTACAATCAATCATTCAGAGAATGGGAACAAACTTTTAAATTTGTGTGTGCATAAACTATCTATTAAATAAAGTATTTATTCTATTATAACCTTCATTTCCCCTCCCCAAAAAACAGAAGTTTGTTTCAATAAACTAAGTCATATAAAATTTAAGAAAAAAGAAAATTTCTGTAGATTACTACAAATGTTATATTTCATGGGATGTCAAGTTGGGGAAACAGTATAAAAAAAAGAAAAGGAGTATGCAGTAGTACATATATTTTTTACCTTTATCCACAATATTTTAACATTTAATATTTGGTTAATCTCTATATTTTCTTATAATGTGTCTTGTAAGGTACTAACAAGACTTGGAGAAAAGAAAAAAACCTCATCAAATCATAAAGTTAACAAGTTATGGCAACAGTATAACACAGTATCCCTTAAAATTATTACAAAAACTAAGGGTGAAATACTTTAGCATTGACATTTTAACCAATACTTCTTTAGTATGCAATGCATTTGTGCACCATCTCTGCACATAACCAGTGTTCAAAAACATGTATTGTATTAAGTGGCTGTACTGCTTTTTTATTATATTTTTATTGGTACTCTTCCTTTATCAGGACAACACCCCCAATGAGCTGATGGAATATATTGTATTACTTTTTCAAGGTGTGTAATTGTAAGATAGACAGTACCTTAACTTAATAACGTCCAATTAAGTCATGACATTTTCAAAATGTTATGACACTTTATTTCTTGTATGTAGTACATCTCTTTCTACTGCTGTTTGGCACTGCTGATGAATACTGTGAGTAGATTAGGTAGTCCATTGCTTATGAGTTATTGCGAGCAAGACCCCTTGATTCTAGCACAAGAGTTAGTGGCAGTTCTGTTGCACAAAAAGGGGGAATTTCACAACTCATTTTTATTTTAGTGGAATGTCTTTCTTAGCAATGAGTGCAGCAAAAGGATAGTTTTACAGACCAAAGATTAATATGAATGTGTGTAGCATTTTTATAGTAAGACAGAATAATTTTGTCTGTCTATTTCCTGATTATTCTTCATATATAGATTATACATACAATAGTGGCTGCTCAGTCATAACAAAGCTTTTAACTTCTTTATTGAACAATCAGCAGCGAAGATAAGAAATAATGGCTTTAAAACCTTACTCTATGTGAATTCCTGTTAATACAACACGTGTTGTATTAACTTTCATTTTCTAAACAATAACAATGTATTTCTTGCGTTACTGCCTGAATGCAATGTAGTGCTTTACCAGGAAATGAAACATTTTAGAAGAAACAGCACGACAGTAAGAGGCAAAATCAGGAGGACCACTCTACAAATTAACAGCAGTGCGATCATTACGGTGGAACTGTTGCCCTGACAACAAAAAAGCATCTTCTTATTCAAGCAGCATTATAAACCTTGTAAAACATATAGATAGTTATTTTTATTTGTCAGATATATTGAAATAAAGCTCGTTTTATGTTTTGAGTTACTTTGCCATTTTTCCAGTGTTCTGATTGGTCCGTTGGTCTCAAAGAGGAACTACAGGTTCAGAGGTCAATTGTTCAGTTCCTGCTAGGCATCTCAGTTGTTTCTGTGAAGAAATGAAGCTCGTGGATTTATTACAAGGCTCAAGCTGCTTTCAGAAACTCTAATTTCAAAACCATTTAGGTAAGAAGGCGGTAATTGTATTTAACATGTATCGGATGATTAAAAAAAGTTCGCAAAATGCTGCAAGTTTATTTGTGTTGCAAATCTAATGTACTGTAGAAAAACATCAGTTTAAGCACATTTACTTTCATACTGTTTAAAAACAGGCATAAAATATAAGCTCTATCTTAAAGGTTATTTACAACTAATATATCATGCTTGCTTCACTAAATGAACACATCTCCAGTACTTTGTTAAACAACATAAACAAAGCCTTTTAGGAGGCTCTATAGTTTTCATAAAATCAAGACATAGAGTACTATAACCACACTGCAAGTGAGACATTGCACTTATGTAAATCCCAACATGTCACATTAGCTATATTTTATGAACTTTTTTTGTGTTTGTGTGTTTACTTTTTAGGTATTAATAGAGAAAATAAATAAATAAAATAATAATGTATACTTTATCCAAGATGTAGTTTAATTCATGGAAGTTATTAAGAATAACAGCTAGGCATTTCTTAGGTACCTTGCAGCCTATGCTAAATGTAATGGATACATTTTAATTACTAAAGGTTATTAAGAATAACAGCTAGGCATTTCTTAAGTACCTTGCAGCTTATACTAAATGTGATGGATGAAGTTATGTTACTTCATATATCTATATTACTGATTTAAAATAGCAATAGAGATATTAATGAAAATAAAAATCATATTTTACCTTGTTTATCTTTGTAGCAATCTGTGATATCAGAATGTTAGTTGACTATTCAAAAGATTTAAAATAGAGACGACAAAAAAGGCAAAAAGTACATTTTGTTCATTTGTCTTTGAGTTTCTTCTTGTCTTTCACAGCCCAGTCAGACTTTGTTGCTGCTTGTCTCTTTAATGTTGAAGTAGTATTCATTTGATCTTCTGTAGTTACCAGATTCCTCTTCTTCATAAAAGTGTTTGCTTCTTCTAAAGTTTTGAAGGTTCTTTTCCCCTCAGGAAGGCAAAGTCTAATTTTGGCAGGGTATGTTAATTGTGCCTTAATACCAGCTTGCTTGAGAGATTTGATGAGAGGAATGAAGGTTTTTTGTAAAAACAGTAGTAGAGTAGTTGTTGTCAAATCTGACTATCTGATCATTTATTTTTGTAGGAGAGAGAGCCCAAGCTGATTTTAAAATCAGATCTTTGTCCTAGCTAGACATTAGTTTTGCTATTATTGATCTAGGATATGTCTTCTTCTTGTTTGATGGGTTGTAGTTAGTGATCTATGGGCTCTTTCAAAGCCAAAAGAAAGAGCCTCTGGTAAATTTAGTGTTTTAGGGATCCATGTTGTCAAAAAATTAATCCTGTTGTCTCCTTCCATTCCTTCTGGTATACCGTGTATCCTGATGTTATTTCTTCTGGTTTGGTTTTCTAAATCATCTACTTTATTGATGAGTTTATTGTTTTGTAATAGGAGAGTTTCCATATTTTTCTCTGTGTCTATCAGTCTGCTGTCAATATCCGAGATAGATTCTTCTATTGCTGAAATTTGTATTTTCTGTTGTTTTAGAATGTCACTCAGTATTTCAATTTGTTTATTGGAATCTCTTTTATTTTATCCACTTTTGTATCTAGTTTGTCCATTTTTATTAGGTCTTGGATATTTGTCAGAATGGAATGTACCTTTTTCTTCAGAGAGCCATCTTGCTGTGTAGATTTTAAAAGACTCATCTTTTCTTTAAGTGCAATTTTCCCTTCCTTCTTTCTTCTTGTTTGACAGGAAAATCTGGAGATTCTTAGATGAAAAATACACCAAAAGAAAGCTTTCAAGTTCTACTTTATAGAAAAAGAAGTTATGTCCTTACCATAACGTTCCATGTGGAGTGTTCATCTCGCCTTGGTTATTACACATGGGTTCGGAGCCGATCCTCGGCTCCGTGCCGGCCGACTGCAAGCTCTGCATCGAGAAGAAGCTCGAGGACATCTAATACCCACAATCCCCCTCTGCCTTTACCTCAGATCTAGTTTGCAAGCAAACCAGACATAAAAGCACGCACACATGCCAAACTATATACATAGATGTACATATATACAAACATACCAAGGGTATGATAGTAACACTAATAATGCAACAGCAGAAGGAGAATACTCCAGACCAGGCACCAAATTGAACGTTCTTCCTAAGGGTGGGAGGGGTGGGAGTGTAATAACCAAGGCGAGATAAACACTCCACATGGAACGTTATGGTAAGGACATAACTTCTTTATGTGAGAGTGTTCAATCTCGCCTTTGTTCTTACACATGGGTAGCGTCCCTAGCTCCATGATCCTGAGAAACTCAAGGGAGAACGTTCCTGAGCACAGTGGAACCAAAGGTTGCCCTATCCCTAGAAACCCTGTCCACTTTGTAATGAGAGATAAATGTATGTGGTTTAGCCCAAGTAGCAGCCGCACAAATAGTGTCTAGTGGTGTTTAGCGAGCTGTGAGCCAAAGATGTAGAAACTGATCTGGTGGAATGTCCTTTGGGTTTGACTGATAATGTTTGATCAGAGGCCTCATAAACATATGTGATACAGTCAGTTAGCCATTTAGAAAGAGTTCGTTTCATAACTGCAAGACCCTTTCTGCTGTCAGCAAAAGCTACAAATAGTTGATCAGATTTCCTGTGATCTTTTGTTCTATCCAAATAAAATCTGAGTTGTCTATGGACATCCAGTTTGTGCAACATATACTCCAATTTATTAGAGTGGTTCTTAAAGAAGGTGGGTAATTCAATGGACTGATTAATATTACTAGAAGAGCAAACTTTGGGAAGAAAGGATGGATTAGTGCGTAGGGATACTCTGTCAGAATGAAATATTAAATAAGGATGTTTGACAGAAAGGGCCTGAAGTTCAGACACTCTTCTAGCAGATGTAATGGCCACTAGAAATAAAGTTTTCCATGACAAAAATTTCAATGTGCAACTTGAGGCTGGTTCAAAGGGTGGCAACATCAATTTAGAGAGTAACAGGTTCAAATTCCACGGTGATGTCGGACTTCTGACTGGTGGTCTGATATGAAAAGAACCTTTTAAAAAGGCTTTACAAAGTCTGTGAGCCATAATAGGCACACCACATTCCTCTACATGATAGTTAGAAATGGCAGCTAACTGTACTCTTAAAGTAGCCGGGGAAGCTCCCTCATGAAATAGTTCAGTCAAGAACTCTAAAATCTTGTTTAACGGAGCTATAACAGGGTCCAAATGATGTGACTCCACCCAAAAGACAAAACGTTTCCACTTACTGGTGTAAGTCTTCGTAGTGGAAACTTTATGAGAAGCCACTAAAATATCTTGAACCGCCGATGTAAGGGGAACCGACCTGGCTAGAAAGGGAAGTGGAGCAGCCAAGCTGCTAGATGGAGGGATTCTAGAGATGGGTGAGGAACTCCTGATGAGTGAGTCAGTAGATCTGGCTCTGGGTCCAGCATCCAAGGTCCCCGAATGCGGTGATGCAATAGAAAAGGGAACCAAATTTGACGAGGCCAGAACGGAGCAATGAGGATAATAGTCCTCTGAAGGTTGTTGGCTTTCTGTAGAAACTTTGCAATCAGGGGAAATGGAGGAAAAGCATATAGGAGACCCGGGGGCCAATCGTGCACCAGCGCCCCTGGGGACTTCCCTGGAGGGGGTAATAGGGCAAAGTAGCTCCTGCATTTGGCGTTCATTGGAGACGCAAACAGATCGCAGGTAGGCTGGCCCTATTTGCGAAAAATCATTCTCGCAACTGACTGTTTGAGGGACCACTCGTGAGGCAACAGTATTGCCCTGCTCAGCCTGTCGGCTATGACGTTGGATGACCCCGGGATGTGTGTTGCGATCAGAAAGCGACCGGTGGACTCCGCCCATTGCCAAATTCTCATGGCCTCTCTGCATAGTTGGTAAGACCTGGTTCCCCCTTGCTTGTTTATGTACCAGACTACGGACATGTTGTCTGTCTGAACTGCAGTGGTCCCTGGAGGAAGAAGGGGAGCAAAGTGTTGCAATGCCAAAAACACTGCCCTCAACTCCAGAACATTGATGTGCAGATTGTACTCCAGATTGGTCCATTCGCCTTGGACTGTCTGTCCCTGAAAGATGCCCCCCCCACCCTATCAGGGAAGCGTCCGTGGTTATCGTCGCTGACGGTGCGGGTAGCACAAATGGTCTTCCGCTGGATAGGTTGCAAGTCTGTAACCACCACATTAGGTGTGATTTGCATGTTTTCGTTATCAATATTTCGTGAGTCAGTGGAAGTTGTTGGAATGACCATTGTGCAAACAGAAGCCATTGTAGCACTCTCATGTGCAGTCTTCCCAATGGTATCGCAACGAGAGAAGATGCCATGAGACCCAAGACTTTCAGAACAAGTTTTGCCGGGGACTTTCTGGATGACAGCAGAAGAGAAATGTTGATTTGAAGTGCTACTATTCTTTCTGTAGGAAGTCTTAGAACTAAATGGTGCGTATCTAATTCCGCTCCTATGAATAAGATATGCTGTGATGGCTGTAGTAAAGATTTTTTGAAATTTACTGAAATTCCAAGGTGTGTACAAAGTTGTAGGGTGTAATCCCTGGCCTGTATCAGTTGACGCCTGGTGGTGGCAGACAGGAGCCAGTCGTCCAGATATGGAAACACCTGGAATCCTAGGCGCCTCAGATGAGACGCTACCACTGCCATGCATTTGGTGAAGACCCTGGGGGCTGTGGTCAGACCAAAGGGCAGGGCTCGAAACTGATAGTGACTGGCTCCCAGCCGGAAGCGCAAATGATCCCTGGACGCCCTGGCCATTTTGATGTAGTAGTATGCGTCCTTCAGATCTATTGAGCACATCCAGTCGTCCTTCTGTAAGAATGGAAGGATCGATTGAAGCATGACCATTCGGAACTTTTCCTTCTTGACAAAGGTGTTGAGATGGCTTAGGTCCAGAATCGGCCTCCAGTCCCCTGTTTTCTTTGGAACTAAAAAGAACCTTGAGTAAGTTCCGAATCCTATTTGGTCCGCTGGGTCTGGTTGGATGACTCTCTTTCCTAGCAGCTTTGAAATTTCTGTAGCTGCTGGCTCTCGCAGATGGGGTGGTACATCTGGGAGTTTTCTTTGGAATGGGGTGGATAGAAATGGGATTTTGTAACCTCTGGTAACAACGCTTTTTACCCAATTGTCTGAAGAAAGGTTTTGCCAGGCCTGAGGGTATAAAGCTAGCGACCCCGACTGCCTCCAGAGCAGGACAGTCGGGCCTCCTCTCAGGAGTGCTGAAAAGGTTTGCCAGGAAGGTTATCCCTGTCACCTTGGTTTTGCGGACCCCTCTGCCGCCAGGGCGGCGTCTTCCACCTCTGCCCCCTCTGCCTCTAGAGGGGCATCACCCTGTGTGTTTGGGAAAGATCCTTGGGGTTTTGAAACCACATTTTCCCACCACGTTGCCCTTTGGGGTACGGTCTGGAAGGGTGGAAAACGGACTCCGACAGCAGACAGAGTCTTTCCCTCCTGTTCACACCGGGTAAGGGTCTCCTTTACTTTAGGGCCAAAAGTGTGGCTCCATCAAATGGGGCGTTAGTAAAGGAAGACTTGAAGGCTTCCGCGAACGAACATAAGCGCATCCAGGATTGCCTACGAAGAGCAATCGCTGAAGCCGCTGCCCTACTCGATCCCTCGGCTGCGTATGATATCAGCCTCATGGACGAGTTTACAATGGATGTAAGGGTGTTGAGATGTGCTGTAACTTTCTCTGAAACAGCAGCATCTGTAGTACCCTGGAGGGTATCTCCCAACTCTTTGACTAGATCCCTCTGTAAGCGTGTAAAATGAGTCAAATAGTTCAGGGAACGCATAGAGAAAGCCGCTGAACTGAAAATGCGCTTCCCGTATCTGTCCATGGTCCTAGAATCTCTGTTAGGCGGATGGACAGATGAGGAAGACTCCGACATCTCCTTTTCGTGGCGCTGCCACCACCATGGCGCCTACTGGAACTCCTTTGGTGAGGTAAGCCTTGTCCTGTGGTGCCGTAATGTACTTATTAGGCTTCCTAGGGACTGGTTCCACCGTGTCAGGTGTCTCCCACGCCCTTCGAGCAATCAACTCCATTAACTCATCGAAGGGCGGAGTGACCCAGGAGGAGGAAGGGCGAGCACCAAATGCCTTCAGCAAAACTGACTCATCCTCAGAAGGGGGAAGGGATTGCCAATCACCTCTCTGTTTTAGAATCTCCAAGATGTCAGAAAAGGAGACATCTTCTGAAGGTGACTTAGGGGACCCTTCTGACTCATCCAAGTCAGTATCGGATGTCAAAGATTCTTGTGGAGAATCTAAGTGTCTCCTCTTACACAATCTTTTCCTAGGGACTTCTTCGTGGGGAACATCCGAAGAAGCCTCCGAGGAAGAGGGGGCACCCTCTAGGGGTGGCTGAGACACCGGTGCTCGACGCTTGGATGTAGCCGTGGGTGCAGAGGAGGATAACGGTCCTTTATGGGGAGGAGAAGCTGTTCCTGCTGATGTGGTTGTCTGGGTAGACAACACCTTCCTCATGAGGTCGAAGGCCCCCGGGTCCCGAGTCGAGGTATCTCCCGGTTCCGAAGAAATGGGAAGAATCCCCGAAACAGGAACCGAAGGCACCGACCCCGAGGACGGAACCAAGTCAATCCGCGCCGAGGCTCCGAGAGGGAGTGTCGGAACCGAAACATCAGTCCGACTCTCGGTCCCGGAACCAAGGATGGATCTTCGGCTCCGAGACTCCAGTACCGGATCGGATGGAGTCGAGGTGAACGGTGCCGACCGAGAAAAAGACGGTTCTGGCACCGAGGGCTCCACAATCATCAGTTCAGCTTCTTCCGGCTCCGAAGACTGGATAGGTCTCGGAGGAGGAACAGATGGAGATAGTGGAAGGCCTTCAAGTCTCGACATCAACTGAGAGGAGACCGAGATAAGCTTGGATAAGGCCGTATTCTCTATCAATTTCTGCACCACACGGTCCACATCGGTGTCGGAGAGGGGCCTGGAAGAACGAGTCGAAGGGATCGAAGACGGAGCCGACCTCAACAGAGTCGGTGGAGGGAGCTCCGTCACCGGTTCCAAGACTCGAGGCTCGGAAACTGCCAACAGTTGAACACTCGGCCCCGAAGTCTGTGGAACCGCTGATCTAACTTTGCTCAAGAGCTCGGAGCCGATGACTTGGGCTCCGACGTCTTCGATTCCTTCGAGGATTTGGATGCCTGGTCTGAAGCATCCAGAGCCTCCTGGAAAGAAGGTTTCAATAAACCTCTGTCCATCAGTTTCCTGCACCTATCTGTCATGACCCTCCCACTAAAAGAGTGACAAATTGAACAGTCCTCTTGTAAGTGGAGAGGGCCAAGGCAGTAGACACAGGAACTGTGGTTGTCAGTGACCAACATTTTTTGGCCACACTGGCAACGTTTAAATCCAGATTTCATTTTCTCAGACATTTTGTAGTAAGAGAAAAAAAGTCAAGTCCAGTAACAGTCAATCCAGAGAAAAAAAGGTCAAATCCGGTAAATATGTCAGTCCAGTTGTCTAATCCAAGTAGGGGTGGTAGGCCCCGAAAAACTCTATACCAGTTAAAAGAAGTTAAACTAAGATAACGGTACCGAGAATTTCTCTCTACACACACACCATACACTAAATACACTAACAAGTAATTTTGAACAAGTTCTCCTAAAATTGAACAAAAAGAAAGTTAAATCTTATCTGAAGATGCTCGAGCTAGCCTCCAACGATGCGAATGCAGCAGCGGCAAACTAGATCTGAGGTAAAGGCAGAGGGGGATTGTGGGTATTAGATGTCCTCGAGCTTCTTCTCGATGCAGAGCTTGCAGTCGGCCGGCACGGAGCCGAGGATCGGCTCCGAACCCATGTGTAAGAACAAAGGCGAGATTGAACACTCTCACATCTATTAATTTGCAATTATTTGTGGTGAGTTTTAGTAATAAATCCTGTCAGGAAAGTTGAAAAGCTGCAGAGCAAAGATTTTATGCTGCTATCAGGCTTCCATCCAAGCCACGCCCGTTTTATCTTTTTTTAATAAAATACTCATTTGTGCAAGTTTTCATTACCTTTAGCTTATTTCTGGCCCTTTTCCGCTCTCGGTTCTTTACGTTTATCTTCACTGTTAGTTCTGAAAAACAGCCTCTGGAATCCCGGTCTGACTCCATGTCATTCATCTGGTCTGGATGTACCAGACGAACAAGTGTTGGTTTTGTTCAAGCAGCTTTATCATGTACAAACACATCAGGATTGATGCTTAATAACTTTAACTTAGATAAACTTATAAACAAACTGACTCTCTCTCTCTCTCATACATGGTCACATTCTGACTGTACTCTCAAAATGGCACTGAAGCTAGCATGTGTTTGCTATTTATATGCACGTGCTGTCCTTGGAAATGTTTCTTAAAGGTACAACACACATACATATTCTACAACTGTGTTATTAATTTTTTTGTCAAATAAAATCCTTATTAGCAAATATGGATCCAGGTATGCATGTGATCTCAGCACCACCAGAGTTAAAGTCATATGAAGTATAATGTCATATCAGTTAAAATTTATTTGTATGAAATCATTATCAAGAAGTAATATTGATATTGCTTAAAACTCTTTAGGAAAAAGTGTTATATCTGCAAATATTTCTAGCTGGAATTCACATTGGAATATTGATTGTTTAATGAAAAACACAGCATATTCTGAAAATATATGTAGTCTTTAATTCCCAGTTTAATTAGGTACTATATGGCACCATTTTTAACTTTCATTTCTGGCATTAGCAGGTAAATCTTGGGAGAAAGGCAGTAAAGATTCACTCTGTTTTTACCTGATTAACTTCTCTGCACTGGACTAAGGTTTAACTGGTAATTTCAAAACTACAACAATTTAATGTATAGTAGTATATGACATTATTCTTCAACTGCTGACTGCCTTGTCCAAATTGAACCTAAGCTACTCCACTTTAGCCTGGTTTCAGAACTACCTCATAGATCAGCAACAAGCGGTACGATGGAACAAAGCTCCTCCCTTACTACCAGTGACTATGGGTGTGCCTCAAGGGTCTATTCTCGTCCCCCTTCTTTTTAACCTGTTTACAAATAAACTCCATAATGCTACAGCTCTAGCCACCCTTATACAGTATGCAAACGATTCCACTGTCATATGTTCTGCCACAACTTTACCTGAACTACAGAACTTAACCCAAACATCCTTCAATGCTATTGAATCATGGTTGGCAGATGCCCAATTAATCTTGAACCCAAATAAAACTAAACTTATGCTCTTCCACTCCACTAAATTCAAATCTAATCCACTTACTTCAACATCACATCCAGTAATAAGACTTTGATCGAACCAGTACCATCCACCCAACTTCTCTGTGTTATTGATAAAAATCTAAAGTTCGACTTACACATTGCCCAGACTGTAAAAAAAGTGCACAAGAAAATAGGTACCTTATACAGATGCAAAAACTACCTACCCACAAACTTCAGAATAACCACAGCCAGAACTCATCTTATGTCAACTTTACTATACGCCTCACCCATCTTTACCAACCTCTCCAAATCAGGTCTAACCAAGCTAGATGCCTGCTATACTAAGATAGCTAAATTTGCCACTAGTTGTCCTCCTAGAACCCATCATTGTAAGGCCCTAAGACAACTATCTTGGTTAGAACTACCCCACCAACTCATCCTCACTCAACTCTCTACCGTCCACCAAATGTACTATAAACCTGATAAAACACCAGCTCTACAAGGCCTCCTCAATCCCCATATAAGTACCCGTCCACTAAGATTCACTAATAAAGCTCTAATGGAAATAACCAGGAGTAAAAATAGCTCAGGTGACTCTCTGTACTCCTACTACATTACTAAACTGTGGAATGCCTTACCACTTGAAATTAGAACTATAACTTGCTTAAAAAACTTCAACCATCACATTAAAGCCCACCTCACCAATTCCTGGACTTGTACATGTACTGGGCATGGGTAGCCCAAACCATGGAACTAGCTGATTTTAAAATTTGAATTGCATATGTAATGAGCATTGAATTTAAGTTATATGACTACCTTATGTTGTTTTTTTTCTTTTTCACTGTTAATATCAGATATTAAGTCTTCAGTTTGCTATGGTACCTGTATGTAAGACTAAGTATCGTAATTGCACTCTCATTGTATACAATGTCACTACCTTGTTATATAAGATTGTTGGTCTTGTCTCCCACTTGACCAATTTATTCTGTTTGTCTTTTTACCCCGTTATGAATGTCTGTTACTGTTTTTTTCTCTTTATTTTCTTTCTACTAACATAATAGTCTACTAACAATGGAGCTTTTCTCCCCGGGCCTCTGCTGAAAAAGGGTTTTATGCCTAGTCGGACTCTCCCGGTAAACAAATGTAATAAAATAAATTTTAAAAAAAAGTTTTTTTTTTCACCAGCTCCATTTTTTGAGTGCAGTAGTAAAACAGCCAGATTACATTGAACTCTAAAACTTATGTGGGAGCACTTTGCAGAGAGAGTTTCTGCTTAGAGAGCCATCTTGAAAATATTTGGAGTAAGTGAAGGATTCACTTTATGGTCTGCAAGTCAGAAATTACTGACTCAACCAAAGCAGCAGATGTTAGCCAATTAAAACTATATTTAATTTCAGCCAAGATTACACAGAATACTTATCTTGCATTATTTTAACATTGAGATAGCTGAAATGTGGGGTGTTCTAAGCAAAACACTGTTCTGGATCGCATACTTCAAAAGCTGTACCTAATTGTTTACATACAGTTTCGCACCCTGCAAGGTCCCCTAGTTTGCATCTCCTGTGTCCTTCTATGCGTGGGGCTAACCATGGCCTCACTGCAACAGAAGTCCATATCCTTTCCTTCACTTCTAAAGAAATAGAACTGGCCTTCAGCTCCTTGGTTCCTCTCCCTACCGGATGGTCTTTTGATTTCTGGGTCCCTAATTAAATAGGGTCCCATGCATCGTATAGTAACATGCTTTCCTGTTCAGAAGGCTGTTTCTTTTTACCTGTATTGCTCATCATGAGATGTACATTTTAACGTCTCATGAATTGCTGATATGTTTGTACCAGTTATCTTTTGTAGCTGATATGTAGTAATCTGTATGGCAGTTCTCAGTTCTTATTTCTTGATGAGGCTAATATATAGTAGTCAGACAGTTCTGCTGTTTTTGTGAGAATTAAAAAAAAATACAGCTTATTATGTAAGTTCCATATTCCAGGCCTGCAGCTGAGTGAACCAAATGGAATGCTTATAATTAGCACAAATGTTCTAGTTGTGACTGTTTTAGCTGCTTAAACTGTACCATTTCTGTGTTACATGAATGAATCTTGGGGTTTTAAAATGAAAGAAACATATATATGCATCTTCAAAAGGTGAACATCACAAAGAAAATATTTCATTTCATATGGACTGCTGCAGAGAAATTACTTATTTTGTATTTATAAACTTGTGTTCTGCATTTATGATACATACTTTAGTTTAAAGTAATAACTGCAGATTTGTATACAGCTTCTTCTTACATCGTTTTCAAGAGATTTTCATCCATATTTTTATGCTACCCCCGAAAACAGTGTGTGCACTTAAGTAACTGCATGTGGCTGGCAGAAAGAGCAGAATGGAAGAACATGGCAAGATTGCTTGATTTGGATTGCTTTGTTTCTCATAAGTTCATTTTCTGTTTCAACAGGCTGACAGAGTATTATTGAGTATAAAGAATGGAAGACGTGACTAATAGCAGGACATTTTCTGATGCAAAGAAAGTTCTAGCCTTTGCCCTGAAAAGTACATCAGCTGCAGACAAAATTAAATTTTATGACAGCTGGGCTTCTAATTATGACCAGGTAAGTGTAACTACAACATTTTTTCCATGTTAGTGGCCTTCCTCTTTGCAGAAATGAAGAGGACATTTGCATTATTATTGTCTACTGTGGCATATTCTGAGATTGTGTGTGGGACTGCAGACTGAAAATGACTCCATTACTGTGGCACTGCTGTCCACCACTAAATGTGTTATCTTCTTGAAGCACCAGAACCACAGTCCGTAGAATTTCCTCCATAGTTAGCCATACCGAAGGTTTGGAAGAGACTTGAACTGAACTGTTAGTGCACTATAGTCCTCACCATTTCTTTTAGTGGGGTTTTATGGGACAGGAAATGTCATAACATTGTACTGTCTCACTTCTGCTACTCCTACATTAGATCCTACATTGCATTTTGTAAGGAAGCATTGGGAGTTAAAACATCCTTGAGTTTCCATCATTAAGAATTCCTCTACCATTACATATGGTAGCAGTTGAAAGAAGAAGCTGGAATTTATTTAAAGCATGCAGTCAATAGGAAAATGAATAAGAAAGGCATGTAGAATTTTGGGATGCAGTGGGAGAACCCCTCCCAACAGGAAAAATGGAGAATAATATTTCCATTGTACTGTGAGTTGTATAGCAACACATGTAATATTGTGTACAGTTCTGGGGACTTTACTAAAAATGAGACATTGACAGAATGGAGGTTGTTCAAAGGAGGGAAACTCAAACAGTGCAGGATCAATATATGAAAAATGATGAGAAGATATTTGGAGATCTTAACGTGGCACTCTGATACTTTGGCTAGTGTTGCCTTGGTTCTCCTGTTTGTTTGTTTGTTGGCTGGGTTGCCTTCTCTGAGCAGTTTCCATGCCATTTTTTCCATATTGACTTTTGCATGGTGCTCCAGACTCATATGTATTAGATGAATTTGCAATCTTACATGTCGTCCACAGGTACATACATCTGTGAATTAATGTGTGGGCAGACTGCCATACACTGAGATCCTGGGCAGGATTATTTTCTTGGCCTTGTATTCAGTGAGTGGCAAAGGAAGCTCTGGTTCTGTGTCAGCCCTTAACTGGGGCTTATTATTAAGTGGGTACCTGGAGAATGAATGAATGTAGGAGCTGGAGATTAAAAAAATCCTACCAAGAAAGCATCTTCCAGAGCAAAGATATATAAAAAGGAGCTTATGTGTTGATCATAAGGAAAGCATTTATGTTGCAGGTAACTGTATCATAAAGCATCACTACTTCTGTAACTCAATGCACAATTCCCAAATACAGATTTAACCAAAATAAAAAGAAAAAATGTTTTCCATACAGTAGCTACCTTTTACCCTCAGTTTGAGGAGTTATACTGCAACACATTTTACTTCTGTACTCCCAGTGCAAGATCATAACATCTTGGAAAAAGGAAGTGCCCTATTATATTTGTATTCAGAATTCTGTGTTTTCTTACGAACACTGCAATATTTTCCAATATGGTTAGATCAGGATGAATCATAGAAAACTACTGAGAGATGATATCTGTAATTCTTTTTCCCCTGAGAGGTGGGAGAGATTTCAAGTAGTGCACAGCATTATTATTATGGAGTATTTTGAATCAGAAAGAAATAATGAATTCAGAAATTTATAGGAAGACATTATAAAGCCATTTTTGAATGCATGAGTAAATAGGATATTAATAAAAAGTGGATGATTAAGTAACCCATGCAGTTACCTGTGGATTAAATCTTTTTTTTTTGTTCTATCTTTTCTGTGTGTAAGTATTTATAGTATTAAAATATCTTATAATTTAAAGCCCGAGGAGTCACTAATTTATTTTGGTTTAAAGAATCATCTGTGGGATTAGCCTGTACCTACTGGTTAAGGTATTTGCCTTTCCATTTGTTGAGTGATGCAAGGCAAGCATCCTTCCAAGTGGGGGTTGACCATGCAGTATGACAGAAATTGATAAGCCAAGGAAAAGTGTGTGTATGGATGCACCTGAGATTACTGCATGCATATAGTGAGTGTGAGGCATCTTGTTTCATGAGGCTTCATTCTGGTTAGTAACTACTCTCTTTTAACTTGAGCAAGTCTGATATGAAATTGAGTGGGTTCAGTCTTCTAGGGGAAATGGGGTAGGAGGGGGGTAGGGGATGATAGATGCATCAGATATTGTCACAGGAATAGGAAAATTGATGATTACATGCATTTGCAGCATCCAGCAGGTCCCAGTACATGCTCATGAGGGATGTGGCACATTTTGCAAAACAGATTTTATAAAGATTCTATTAATTAAACTTTTTGTAAAAATGATAAGTGTAACTTGATAAGGGTGTTCACTTTCTAACCACTACCATTAGATTTTCTGCTGATATGGAATAGTTATAATGTATGGATTGATACTGAATACATTGAAAAATGAATCCCTTCAAAATCCTTTCACAAACAATTTATTGCTGTGCTATTCCATGATCACTGCTCCTTGTATTTTTCCTGTAGTAGTTAATGTACAGGGTAAGGAAGCTACTGTAACATACATTTCTAGACTGGATATAGAAGCTGCTTTTCAGCTCATCGCCATCATGACCATCAATAAGGGAAGCTCTGATTCTGTGTCAGCACTTAACTAGGATACTTTGGCTAGTGTTGCCTTGGTTCTCCTGCTTGTGTTTTTGGCTGTGTTGCCTTCTCTGAGCAGTTTCCATGCCATTTTTTTCCATACTGCATGGTCAACCCCTGCTTGGAAGGATGCTTGCCTTGCATCACTTAAGAAATGGAAAGGCAAATACCCTAACAAGTAGGTATAGGCTAATCCCACAGATGATTCTTTAAACCAATGAAAATTAGTGACTCCTCAGGCTTCAAATTATAGAATATTTTAATACTATAACTATTAGCACTATAGAATATTTCAATGCAATTTTCTTTAGCACAAAAAAAAATGAAATATGCTATGTCAGTCATCGTGTATGGGGGAAAACTTTTCTATTGTAATGTCACAGTGTGGATGTTCCAGAAATTCTGTGTAAACCCCTGCAAGGAGTAGCAATGGGGTTAGTCTATGGGGAGGGGCTTGCCAGTATGTGAAAACTGAGATATATCACATTAAAAATTAGTTAGCATGTTTTATTTGTGGGTAGCATATGACATTTCTTCAGAGGGATGAATATAACACATTTCTAGAGATATCAGGGCAGAGTTGACTTTGTCAGAAAAAAATTATAGTTATATGTATTTCTCTACAAAACTGAAGTCTACTGTAACTGGAAAGATACTGCTATGACAAATCCTTGTATTGACCATGACAATATGGCCCAGCAAACTGCAGCGTTAAACTCCATGTGAATGATTAATGAGGATATGACAATTTTAGGTGTGGCATGTACCTGAGGGCTCAGGTGTAATTTTCTGATAGGTTTGCTAAGAACTTTGAAGGGATGATTTGAGATGTTGCTGCTTTTACACAGGTACAGGCAATTTCCAGTGCCAGGTGGTCTGACTTCTCTGGTTATATGACTATTTTGGTCGGAAAAGGAAATGAATGCACAAGCATACAAGTCAGATTTCTTTGAAAAGGCAAAACAACAGACTGCATTTGTTGATTTAAGCTTGTGGTAGGTTATACAAGTGTAAATGTGTTTATGTTTGAAAATAAGTTTAAACAGTACTGAAACAATAATAAAGTTTTCTGATGTTTTTGTGTCTTTTCTTGAACTTAAACTAAAAATAATCCTCTAGTTTATACCATGAATTTATTTTATAAAGTTATATATTTTGTTAAAAGTTGGGTTTGTTTTTAGAATGCTTAGTTGGCTAAATGGTTTTAAGGGTGTCTTTTTGCTCCCTTTTTGTCGTGTGTTGAATGATGACCAAAATATTCACTGCTGGTGGAGAGGGTATATTCTGGAAGATGGCCTTCAAATTGGTTTTCAGTTTCCAAAACTCTTGCTGTACCCCTTGTCCTAGCTCTTGGCCATGTGGGACAACAAGAGACACATTGTTAGGTTTGGCTGGATAACCTGCTATTGGCTACTGAATTATTCCCCTCAACCAATTATTCATCTATTGGAATATGTTGCTACTAATATTTAGATGAATGGGGTTTATCTGCAGTATCCTTGTGAGGATTGTGTAAAATGCATTGGTAGACTCTTAAGATTGCTACATGTGTGTTTTCCTCAGACATATCTAAGAAAATAAAGGGCAGGATCATCCTGTTTGCTCATGAACTGATGATAAATGCAGGACTAGAGGATGGGAGGAAGAGTTTAAATAAGTGGTTAGATGGTAAGTGTTTCACAACCCACGTGCAAAGTATCAGCTATGAGAGAGAGTAGGACTGATGGCAACAGAGTGTTGGGGGGGGGGTCTTGATCATGCCTGGATGGGGCCACTGGGAACAGACTGAGAGGCCAGCAAATAGAATGCTGGAGTGTAACCTCAGGGAAATACATTACAGGAAAACTGTACAGCTTACATTATTCAGACACCACTTTGAGAGCTTCATGAAATTCTGGAGCCTGTATAAGGAAAATGACATCAGGCTGCTGAATTGAATGGTGCACAGCTGTCAGAAAGATGCATATTTTAGAAAAGGAGGCATAGGATGTGAGAGCTAGATCTGCTCTTATTTGAAACCACAAGAGATATGAGACATGATATAGGTACACAGATCAGGTAAGGGAGATGTGAAGACGTCACATTTGAAACCACAAGAGATATGAGAGCATGATGTAGGTGCACAGATCAGGTAAGGCAGATGTGAAGGCATCACATTTGAAACCACAAGAAATATGAGAGCATGATATAGGTGCACAGATCAGGTAAGGGAGATGTGAAGGCGTCCCATTTGAAACCACAAGAGATATGAGAGCATGATATAGGTGCACAGATCAGGTAAGGTAGATGTGAAGGCGTCTCATTTGAAACCACAAGAGATATGAGAGCATGATATAGGTGCACAGATCAGGTAAGGGAGATGTGAAGATGTGTCATTTGAAACCACAAGAGATATGAGAGTATGATATAGGTGCACAGATCAGGTAAGGGAGATGTGAAGGCGTCACATTTGAAACCACAAGAGATATGAGAGCATGATATAGGTGCTCACAGATCAGGTAAAGGAGATGTGAAGGTGCCACATTTGAAACCACAAGAGATATGACAGCATGATATAGGTGCACAGATCAGGTAAGGGAGATGTGAAGGTGTCACTCTAAACAGGAAGAGCAGAGGAGGAAGTAGGGGGAACTGGTAGCAGATTATAGCAACTTCTTTCTGGCTGTTTAAAAATCATTTTTCACAGAGAGGGTTGTGATCCCATAGAATGGACTACTAGAATGGGTAGTGGAGAGGAAATCTACAGCTGCATTCAAGAGGGCTTTGGACAGTTAGGGGAGAGATGGATGAGTGTAGAATGTTCAGACACTTAAAAATATAAACTAGGTAGACTTACTGTCTTCTGCCATGTAGTAAATTCCTGGTCAAGTATCTTTGCCACATCCTCAGAATAAGCAGGGATGGCCTTTAGTCAATAAATGTATAATGTTATGAATCTGTTAGTTTAAGGTCATCAGTATTAAATTATTACACACACCGAAAGTTTTCAAAGTGTATGGATAAAGCTGATAGCTCTGTATATTGCAGTGGAAAGTACTGGGAATTTTTTTGGTCTGATATGCCCGTCTGTGTTCTTTATTTTTTGTAGCAGTAGTAATCATCTTTTCATTAACACAGGATATTTCTTAATATATAATTTATAGGATGCAATATTTATAATTTTAGATTTTATAAAACTAAACCTGAATTTAAGTTTAATATGTATGCAGCGGTGGTGCAGCGGTAGAGTTGTCACCTCACAGCAAGAGGATCTCCCGTTCGATTCTCGGCTGGAGCGCCTTCTGTGTGGAGTCTGCATGTCCTCCCTGTAGTCGAGTGATGTTCGAAAGACATGAGTGAATGGGCGTGCCTTCGTTGAAAGTTGGGCATTGGGCTGGCACCTTGGTGCCGTAAAAATCTGCTGCCAATCATTAGCGGACCGAGTTCCGCTGTGGTGACCCCTAACCGGGAAAAGCCGAAAAAAGAAGATGATGTATGGCAGAGTATGTGTAGTTAACAGAGGCTGGGACATTAGGGCATTACTTATTGGCTGTCTTCATGTTTTTCCATTTAGCTTTCTGACATAGAAAGTACCTTGTTGTCTTCAGGGCTTCATTGCTGGTTTAGTTTTGTAGCTACTCTGATATGTTTCATTTAGGAAGATATTTGTTTACTAATGTTTCATCATCAGTATTATTATTATTATTACCATCATTATAAGAAGTGTAGCACCCTTTTCTTGTTTAATTTGCAAATTTTACAATTCCATCAGGAAAGTGTTATTCTTCAGACTACCTGTATATTAACACCTCGCATAGATTTATTTTTAAAGAAGTTGTCATGTGCTGTAGTATGTTGGTTATTAGAGATATTTTTTCAGTTTGTTTTACAATGCGTTGATTCATTTCAGTTTTGCTTCCTTTATCATTGTCTGGAAAGGTGGGGATACTCTGTAGGTTCTAGTTCATAAGTTAAATATGGAAGTATGCATTATGGGTAGTATGTAGAAGTGATGGAGGCGTTGTGGGGAGAAGAAATAGGAGTAATGGTTTGGATTATTACTGTTTGCTTCACTTTCCTGGCTGGACTGTAAATCATTTACTCTAAGATAGCTTAATTTGTGAAATTCAGAACTAATTGAAATTGTCTGTTAGTAGTTTGATAATTATTCCAGTCAATGTTTGAATGATTGAAATTTCACATATGAATGATAATGCTTTGCAGTGTATGAAAGGTATTTTATATAACACAGTTGTGCTGAATTCTGATTATTCTGCTAGATTTTAAATGTAGGAGTTTTGATTGTGTTTGAGACATCACCACCTGTTCCTTTAGACCTACAGCAGTGAAAGTAAGTAACTAAAATTGAATTAGATATTGAATTGTTATATTTAAACTATGTTTTATTTATGATGCCTGCAGCTTTATACTTCTCAAAAGAAAGATTGTGAGAATGCAAACTTTTATATATAGCATTGTTATGTTTGTCTCTGTTTTAGTGTGAACATTTTTTGGTAGACTTTTCCCAGTATTGACTAAAAGTTTTTCTATTCACTACTTGTAGTCCTGAAGCAATGTGTGAAATCCATCCAACTTAAAGAGGCGGGCTTCTCGCACATCTATATTTCTAGCCATGAACTGAAAGTGACAATATCAGTTCTGAACTCTGGTGACACCTGTAGTATACTTAACTTCAAGTCTGAGAATTATACAACCATTAAAATGCAAACTTGTACGGAATGTTTTCCAAACAGGTAGAGGTCGTTTTGAAATGGCACTATCTAAGCAAGTAATGATATTCCCACATCAACGTGTGAAATTAAACATATGTGAACAATATTATGTAGCAAAAACAACAAGCCACTTGCTAGTATTGGAAAAAGTTATGCCTCAGCCACCAGGAATACACTGGCAGAAATGTAAGATCTGTCATGCAGTAGATTCCCAATTACATACAAAATTAAATATTTCAAAGTAGTACAAATACTCATTGACTAAACAGGGAGGAATACATTTTGGTGATTTTAAGCATGACACAACTACTAAAAATAAACCAAGAATTTTTATTTTCAGATCCCTCATTCTTGAATCCAGTTCTTAAGTAGCTAGAAATAATTGTTTAAGGCCCCCAAACCTCTAGGTTTTAAAGGGAAGGGGGGAAATCTCAAAGGGGAAAGGTGTTATAATGGGAAAGGATTTTAAGGGGAGAAAAAAGTGAGGAAAAAGGTTGGTGTGTGGGGTATAATAGGAAGGAAAAGATTACGGGGGGGGGGGGGGGGGGGGGGGGGGGGGGGGGGGGGGGGGGGGGGGGGGGGGTAGGGGGGGGGGGGGGGGGGGGGGGGGGGGGGGGGGGGGGGAGGGGGGGGGGGGGGGGGGGGGGGGGGGGGGGGGGGGGGGGGGGGGGGGGGGGGGGGGGGGGGGTGGGGGGGGGGGGGGGGGGGGGGGGGGGGGGGGGGGGGGGGGGGGGGGGGGGGATGGGGGAGGGGGGGGGAGGGGGGGGGGGGGGGGGGGGGGGGGGGGGGGGGGGGGGGGGGGGGGGGGAGGGGGAGGGGGGGGGGGGGGGGGGGGGGGGGGGGGGGGGGGGGGGGGGGGGGGGGGGGGGGGGGGGGGGGACTGCCCCCCACTGCCACTGCCACACTGCACCCCCCCCCCCCACACACGCGCCTCCCCCTTTGCCCCTGCCGCGCCCCCACCTGCCGCCCTGCCCCCACCCCCCCCCCCCCCCCCCCCCCCCCCCCCCCCCCCCCCCCCCCCCTCTGTCCATTAGAGACATATGTGCCAGACCCAGGCTGTGTTTTCAATTTCCCATCCACTGAACCAAAAAAGGTTTCCTTTTTTCCCTTTTTGTAATTTAAGGGGTAAAGGGGAGCTTGTTTTGCATATGACATTGTGATCTGTAGTGAGAGTAGGAATCAGGTTGAGAAGACTCTGGAGAGGTGGAGATATGCTCTAGAGAGCAGAGGAATGAAGGTCAGCAGGGCTAAGACAGAATATATGTGTGTGTGTAAATGAGAGGGAGGATAGAGGAATGGTGAGGATGCAGGGAGTAGAGTTGGTAAAGGTGGACGAGTTTAAGTACTTGGGATCAACAGTTCAGAGTAATGGTGAATGTGGAAGAGAGGTGAAGAAGAGAGTACAGGCAGGGTGGAATGGGTGGAGAAGAGTGTCAGGAGTGATTTGTGACAGATGGGTACCAGTAAGAGTGAAAGGGAAGGTCTACAAGAGGGTAGTGAGACCAGCTATGTTATATGGGTTGGAGACAGTGGCATTGACAAAAAGGCAGGAGTCAGAGCTGGATGTGGCAGAGTTAAAGATGTTAAGATTTGCACTCGGTGTGACTAGGATGGATAGGATTAGAAATCAGTATATTAGAGGGTCAGCTCATGTTGGACAGTTTGGAGACAAAACAAGAGAGACGAGATTGCATTGGTTTGGACATGTGCTGAGGAGGGATGATGGGTATACTGGGAAAAAGATGCTAAGGATGGAGCTGCCAGGTAAGAGGAAAAGAGGAAGGCCTAAGATAAGGTTTATGGACGTGGTGAGAGAGGACATGCAGGCGGTTGGTGTGACAGAGCAAGATGCAGAGGATAGGAGGAAATGGAAAGAGATGATCCGCTGTGGCGACCCTAATGGGAAAAGCCGAAAGATGATGATTTGTTAGTAAGAAATTAATCTGTTTAAGAAAGCCTAAGAAACACTACTTAGTTACAAGAAAGAGTGCATCTCATAGGTTCATAGGTGTATACTTAATGACCACTAGGACTTTTATAAGCTTAGCAAAGCATCCCAGTTGTAGCCAACAAGTGTGTGTGCCCCAGAGGTTATTTAATTAGAGCAAGGATTACTGTCTCCCTCTGTCCATTAGAGACATATGTGCCAGACCCAGGCTGTGTTTTCAATTTCCCATCCACTGACCAGGTTTCTCTTGTATAAGGTAAGGGAGCTTGTAGCAACTAAGAAGTTAAAAATGTTTAGGACCCAGTAAGTGTGAAATTATAAAGTAATTACACTCGTGGTATGCCATCACACTGTTGTGGCAGGACCACGACCCTCCTTGCTCAGCAATCAGTGATATTATCCTTCATAACATTTAGTCATCACTTTCCTGAACAAAGATCAAGCAGGTGTATGGCCTATAGGCTATAATTTATAAGGTGAAGAAATGCACTTTTGTAGTGGAACAGTAGACTTTTAAGTAATAAATGTCTTATCTCTCATAAGGTGACACACAAAATGTCAGGAAATATGAGAGCGCTACATCACATAAGCAACTGAAAATGTAATGAGGTTATACATAGCTTTTGTCAGTGAGTAACTGGCAGGAAGTTTCTACATGGTTAAAGAAAAAAACCTTTTCAGAGACTTTTAAGAGTGGCTGAGAGAATTGGAAGTCATCTCATCAGTGAGTGAGACTGATGGCAAATTGCTGTGACTGCAAGACATTCTTCCACAGTGGCTTTATTTATGTATGTGTAAGCACTTCATCCTACGTCATTGTAGATATCAGAAGCATAAATTTGTTGTGTCTGAGAACAAACAGGCCAGTATACAAGAAGCTACAGATCTCCTTATATTTGTAAAGTATAGCAAAAACGTAAGGACTGAAGGTCGAGGTCCAAGCTTCTATGTTTCATGACATAATCATTACTAATAGTTCTTTCTCTGAATATTGTACAATAACTAGTTTGTTTACATCTAGTGGTGTCAGTGATGGTTTGACACTCCTTGCCCTGCATGTATTATGATTTCCTTTTACTTTTCCCACAGGATGTTGAAATTGTGGAATATAGAGCTCCACAGCTGGCTGTACAAAGCCTTGTCCGTCACTTCCCCGAGGAACGAAGTAATATACAGGTTTTGGATGTCGCTTGTGGTACAGGACTTGTTGCTGCACAGGTATGGTGATTCACATTAAAAAAATACTGTTTTACTTGGTAGCATTTCATAAAAAAGCTTTGAAAACTCAATAGGACTATATTGTCTCTCTTTTCCTTAAGGTAAGACATTCCAGGCTTTGACATAGCAGAATTCTGCGCAGAATATGTAAGACATGCTGAAAATTATGCTTCATAGTGCATGAAATAAACAATTTTACAGGGATTGTTTCAGTAATGAATAGCTGTAACTCAATGTTCTACTGTTAAAATAAGAGATGTCACAGCACCCTTTCTGGGGGGACTACATGTGGTAAGGCTGTATCAACTTACTAGAAACCCGTACACATTAGTGACTCTGTGTAATAGCCCCATGTTAAGTAGGCATAACTCTTCATTTCTTTAAGAATCAGAGCAAAGCCAAAAAATTATTGGAAGGAAAGGCCCAAAACAAGAGTCTTTTTTTAAATATTCTAATTTACTTAAAGTGTTAATAGGACAACAGATTTTGAAACTGCACTCATTTAATTACTCCAAAACTTGGAGTAGTTTAGTATAACATCCTTTGGACCCCCCCCCCCCCCCCAACAATTTGCTTACCATTTCTTTATTCCTGAACTGATATGCTCTAAAACATGTTTGCTTCTGATGGAATTGCATGCCTCTTTTGAGTTCCTGTTACCTAAGGCATAATGCTTTTTTATTGAAGTATTATAGTTTCTGTTATGACAGTGAAGTACTGTGGCATAACAGAGAATTGTGAGTTTGCTTAAGAAATAATGTTTAATGAGGAATTAACTTTGAATCTTAACAAAAAACTATGTGCACTCATGAAAAAGCATGCCTATGAATCTCTTAGCTAAATGGGATCATCCTTCAAGTCCTCTTGAATACTGTTGATGTGCACTATAAACTGTAACTCTCCTCCCATAATTTGTATTTAAACTTATAGTACCTAATGTTGAAAATTAAAAATAATACAAGTTTTATGTATTTATTTACATTTGTTTATCGTGAAATTCCAACTGGACACAGGTCCTTTATCAGTGGAGACCCGGGGAGAAAAGCTCTACAGAACAATAAATGAGCAGCAGAGTACATGAAGAACAATTGAATATACATACAATAGCAAATAATACATACTGCAGCAAACATTAGCTATACATACAGTATGAAACATAGTAATGAACAGATATACCAATATCTAGCTAGAGGCTAGGAATAAAGGTAGGATGTATATACAGATAGTACTAAGCTGAAACAGATACTGTTCCAAACTCATATACCTAAATCTTATATACAAATATTGCACTAAACTCAAGCAAATATAAAGCAGAAGCTCCACATGAAGGTGTAACAAGATAGAAGGGCTAATGGGATGGAAGTGGAAGACAGAGGAGTAAGAGAGGAGACTGAGTGAGTAGTATACGTCACAGTGAGAGGAAGCTAGGTGTAAGTCATTTGTATATGTATTTGGAGTTGAGATGAAGTGAGATAGTTAAGCATGTTATAACAGGTCAGAGATTGAGTGAGGATGGAAGGGGAGGGTGAAGATTGAGCCAAAGCCTGCAGAGGAAGGAATGCAGTGATCAGACAGCGTGAGGCAGGGTGGCTAGGGGAGGGGAGAGGAAGGAGAGCTAAAAGGAGGGTTACTAGTTGGGATTGGTGCATGGGCATAACCAGAGACGTTTTAAGTGAGTTTTTAGTGCAATCTTGAAGTGATTGCAAGAAGGTAGTGTGGTTATAGAGGGGGGAGGATTGTTCCATAATCTGGATATGACGCAGGAGAACACTGCTTCTCC
Source organism: Protopterus annectens (assembly GCF_019279795.1). Lineage (NCBI taxonomy): Eukaryota > Metazoa > Chordata > Ceratodontiformes > Protopteridae > Protopterus > Protopterus annectens. The sequence continues at coordinate 535,972,666 of NC_056747.1, read as the reverse complement.
TGCTGAGTTCTTGGGGTTGGTCACTAGAAGTAGGTTTTTGCTGAGATACAGTGGTGGCTGTGATAAGATGCACCAGTGGCAAACTTAGCAATTTTATTGTAGCAAGCCCTGAGCTTGTTTAGGTCTATTTGTCTAAGGTAGGTAAGTATAAGAGAGGCATAGAGTAAAGTGGAGATTAGGTGGGACTTGGCAGCAGAAATTCTGGCTGTCTTGGTGAGGAATTTTGTTTCTGTATAATGCACCTATTTTTTTCTGAACCTTTTTTATGTTAAGAGAAATGTGAGTGCCAAATCTGAGATTATCAATCTCAACACCAAGTAGTTTGGTGTGTTCTGTTGGGTAGATGGCAGTATTGTCTTTGGCTAGAATGTTAGAGGGGGATAATTTGGTTAGATTTAGTGGGTTTTAAAAAAAAAAAGCACATGATGCTGGATAAGAGATAATCCACAAACACTATAGATAGTTTTTATGTATCACAGCCTGCAAGATAGCTAGTTTTCTTATTTCAGAAAAAAAGCAAAATAATCAAAAAGCTCACAAGAAAATATTTTCACTATTTATTTTTATATGAAAATATTTCTGAAATACAGTATAGATTTGTAATTTATTTTAATTAGGAGTTATTTTCAGTGAGATCTCTATTTGGTATAATCAGGACAGAGTCAGATTTTTACTTGCTAATTACAAATACAGTTATTAAAATGTCAATAGGAATATCTTCGTCTTTGCTAAATGTTCCTGCTCACTTCCAGGCTTCTGTATTTGAGTTTAGTGTGGCTTCTTCCCTAATAAGAGGTGTAATTCAATTGCACTCCATACTTTTAACCTGTCAGCATAAAATGGTGCAATTTTAATTGCCCTTACTGATGTATCCTTACTTGTATATGCCCATGTATTTACTGTGGTAAAAATAAGTCCATTATATATTTGGTCCGATGTAGGAATATTATTAGCATTGTATGCATTTTTGAACATAGCTATAAAGGGCAACACAGTCCATTTTCTGTTCATTTTGACACTAGTAGTTTAAAGCTGTACATTAACAGTCCTTAACTAAGTGAATTTATTCTGATGTTTGCTGATATAGATAGATTAGAGCACAGAAGGGGGCAGTTATAGAACATGATGCTTTACTTTTTAGTGGTCTGAATTATTATCTCATTTTGGTTTGAATTCTGCTTTGGGTGAGCTAAAAAACATTTTTACTCTTTGTGGTTTTCTTTTTTTTAATAATATTCCTTATTCATTGTCATAGAGGTAGCTTTGTATGGAAATGACATGTTTTGTCAATGCAACCTTTGTTTGCAAACTTCTATTGTCAGTTGTGTAGTATTTACTCCATTTAGAGTTTTTGGTTTTATTTTTATTGTACAAAGGATTGAAACCCTGTCTATGTCCCAGCTGAACATGGTTTGATTAGAAGCCCAGGAACTGGAGGAGGTCACTTGGGGGTGGGTGGGATGTGAAAGGAGTAGCTGTAGATAGTTCCACCCTTTTATTAAAGGATATGTCTCGTGTATTTATACCATTTAAATACTTTCTTCTGGAGACTGTGGGTCCAAACAAGATTGTCAAGTATCCCTGCCCCCTGAAGAAAGAGACAGAATAGCTGCTTGTATGACTGAGCAATGTCTCCATGCTGTTCCTATTACATACTGCACTAGGATGTTTAAGTGGGGGAAGAGGGGTTTAGGAGCTTAAAAAATACCCACATAAGGTAAATAAATTGGGTGATGGAATGGTCAGGTAATGTGGAGCTCCAAAAAAGATGATGTTTACATCTTATTGTTTATTTTATACTGTGTTATCTAAATGGGTTTAATTGGAGAGCCCTGATGTTTTATTTGCATTTATGAACTGAGATTTACTCAGTTATAAGCAGGCAATGTGCAGTGGTTAGTGTTTTTACTTGATAGCTGCTGTTTCTACAGTTTGGGTCTTGGCTATGTTGCCTTGTGTGCCTCCCTGTGCCCATTTAGATTTTTACTAGGTGCTCCAGTTTCTTCACACTTCTCAAAGGCATGCTGAAGGTGCATAGATGATCCTTCAAATTGCCATGCATGTACGTGCAATGCGTTAGTACTTGTATACATGTTGTGATAGGCTGGCACTCTGTCTTGTTCTTAATGAGTGACAGGATAGCTTTGCTTTCCACCAAACAGCAAAAAACCCTGTGGAAACCAAGTGCAGCCAAGGAATACAGCATCTGAAAATGCAATGTCATAAATACTCCACTTTATTCAAATAAAAAATGACTGAGCAGTTTAACATATTGTACAAAGAACATAAATGCTTTCATCCCACCTTCCTCTGTGTAGGACTTAATCAAAACAAAAATTCCTTCAAGTGCACTCTTTTTTTATATAATTAATTAGATAATTGAATAGGTCACATGATTCTACTTTGTCCAAGTAAAAGTTTTAATTAAAATTTAAAGAAGTACTACCTCCCCCAGAAAGTCAATGGTTCCAGCCTACTCCAAGGGGACATCTACCCTTAATTGTACAAAAAACACTCATAGTTCATTGAAATATTTGGTAAAATATTAAATATTACCCTAGATTCCAAAAAATCCCACTAGCCATAAATTAGATAAAGTGGAACTGAATATAAGCAAATGAGCAATGGATGATAATGGCACATACGAATGAAGCGAATTTGCAAAAGATGGTGTTTTAAGAAATGGAAGAGTCATAAAGGTCCCTCACTACTTGTTAAATCCTCCTTGCAAGTTCATTCAGAACAATGCAGCATGTATCTCTCAGTAAAGATTTTCATCTTGGCCAAACACAGTGGGTGATTCATGCTACTAACCTTGTGTGCACATTTATATACTATGTTATGTTATTTAGTGGTGTGGGTGGTGAATCTGAAAAGAGCTATCAAAGCCCCTGAGGGGGAGACAAAAATCGAGGCTGAATCTGCATAACATACAACCAATTGTAGATACAGCCTCACGTTGTACTAATGATACTGATCAGAAAATGTAAACATAGAGCCATGTTTTCTTCCTTACTAAGTGCTGAAGCCAACAGAATATCAAAAATTGGAAAATGCAGCTAGTATGGTTACAGAGCAAGAAGTAACATTTTAAATTATGCGTATTACACTTTTGCTTTCCAGTTTTAAATTGCAGCATACTGATTAATAACAAAAAACAGTAGTTATATTACCTTCTCTGAAGACACAGGTCTATATTATTTCATTGAATAGCTATTCAGTGAATAGCCATTCATCGAAAACCTGTTTAGCGAAGCCACTTTTCATCAAACAACGAATTTTAACTAGGGCAAACCAGCGGTTGGCCACTTCTGGAATTTTCCCTTTTCCCCACTGTAGTGTGATCTTGGAGTTCGTATATTTAGTTATGGGGGGTGGGGGGGCATAGCCTGCCACTTTGGCAGGTTTTAAATTTTATTTTTGTGGTCGCTCGGTTGGCCAACTGCTTGTTTGCCCTACTTAAAATGTGCCTTTTCGATGAGCGGCTTTGCTAAATAATTGTTCGACGAATCGCTATTCACTGAATAACCATTCAAAATAATACAGACCCAAAGACACATGCCCCCACCTCAAATCCTCAGTTTTTCTTTTAGTTCATGAAACAATTTCAGCTTATTTTTGAATCTGAGCTCTACAGCTGCATTTACTGAAAAGTCCTGTCAGTGTTACAGCACTGTGTGCTTTCCCATTTAGACTTCAAAGCTGTATTGCATAACAGCTACCTTAAAGTAGTCACCTAATCAGTTAGCAGGTTGAGTGCTGGAAGTGGAGGCTGCAGAAAAAAAGGAATGATAAAACAGTAGTTACTCTCCTCCCCTCTGTCTGGGTGAAAGGTCGGGCACACACAATCACTATGTAATCTCTGGTGAGAATCACTGGCAGAGATCAAGGATCAGTGAACACACTTGCTTTCTTGGGGGACTGTTCCAGCCAACCAACCAACCACTGGGGCATCACTTGCAAAAGTGGAAGATGCTACTTCAACAGATGGTCAGTGTACACCAGCCTGCTGGACTTCAGCAGACATGCGCATTGGGCAACATTAGGCTTAACAAAGAAAAGTCATGAAACCCATTGAAGGACGGTACTGTTCTACCACTCATCCTAAAACCCTAAGGAACAAATGAGCTTTTCAGCTCTTGTCCCTGGGGAGGTTGAATTGGCCAATAGAGGGTGAATCAGCAGGTTTGATGACCATTGATAATAGAAATTAAAAAAAAAAAAGTATTTTAAAGTCTAAAACATCTGTTTTAAAGTACAAAGTGTTTTGTCTGCAACTTGCAATCACATTTGGTGGAACCTTTATACTGAAAGTGACATTTTCTGCCATCTGACCTTTGATCTCTCACAGCCTAGGAGAAGATATCACCTTCAGTAGTATGAAACTGTTCCCAGCACACAACTAACCAGTAGTCTAGCTAGACCCCTTTCAAGAATGTATTGTAGCATTAACTCTGGTAACAGTGTATCTGCTAATCAAAACAGCAACAAACAACCAAGAAAAATAAATCCCAGGCCAAGCAGGACAGTAGATCCAAAAACGTTTAATGGCGGAAGTTCAATGAATACAACAAACCGCACTTACAAATACAGAATTAAGTGCTTTGTAAGTGTGGTTCATTATATCCATTGAACTTCCGCTATTAAGTGTTTTTGGATCTACTGTCCTGCTTGGCCTGGGATTTATTTTTTTTTGGTCATTTGTTGCTGTTTGGATTATTTGGTCATTTTGCTGTTCCATGGCTGAAGGAGTGGATCCTAACATTTTGTTGGATACCCCATCTATTTTTAAAGACTCGACTGGGGTTGATGACAATTCTCCTGTGACAAGGGGAGAAATTAACAAGGTTTTGCTGCTTTGAATGCAGCTGGTTTCAAATGAAAAGGATTCCTCGCTTGAGAAAGCAACTGGGTTACCTGGCAACCAACTGCAGCTCCTGGACTCTCAGTATTCATGCATTTTGTGTGCAATGGCAAACCTAGCGGTTACCGGAGAAGGAGATAGACAAGAGTTGGTTTTGCAGCCTGGAGAATGCCAGAACTTGCATCTGGATGATTTGACACTGAATTTGGGGGCTAACGGACCTATGGAGAAAGCAAGAGTTGGCAACCATTTTAACTTTGATGCATGGACTGGCCAAAGATTTAATTTTAGTGAAGGTACTTTCATTAATGAGAATGAGACTTTTGGTGACACTTTTAAACTGTTTAAAGAGAAACTGTATAGTTTAAGTCTATTCAGATGGAAATTGATTATTTAACTGAATGCATGTCTGTGAATAGAGTCCCTAAAGGACTCCACATTTTTAAATTTCCAAATAATGTCAAATCAAACAGCTGGCTTCATAAACGGTTACTGGAGTTGTTCAACAAGACTGGTATTGATATGCTCAGATTAATGATAAGGGACTATGAGACTTAACGAGAGTCAGCGTTAAAGGAAATTAATTTGTTGCAAAATTAAATAATTTCAGACAGTTTATTTAGTTTTGAAAAGACAAAATATGACAGTTTATTTAGAGACATTGACACTTTTTGTGACAAAATGATTAATAGAAAAATTTAAAAATTGCAAAGAGATTTATTGGAATACAGGGATGGCAGGGCTTATCCATTACCTAAGGCCTCCCATTTTGGACATAATTCTGATGTAGTTTACACTGAAGGGGTAGATGAAACAGATGAGGTTACCAACAATGATGACAACACAGGATACCTTTTGGGGCAGCCCCCTTTGAGGAGAAGCAAAAGGCTAGCTCAAAAACAAAGGAATCCTACCCACTACTACCCCCAATACCCCAGGGGAGGTAGATACAATGGGAATGGTCAGATATATCATCCCATTTGATTGAACCTGTCCCAGTTGTGGTTGACTGTTTGACAGTAGTAACTTCCTTTTTTGATGGGGAAGACATTCACAATGATACCGTGGAGATTATTGTTGCCCATGAAGGGAGAGTGTGTAAGCAGGGTAATTTTACCATATTTAATTTTACAGACATCGTGATTAATAATGAACATTTTAAGCTATTTACTAAAGGGTTTCAATTTGTATCTTCCCGTCCAGGTGTTTTAGTAAATATATTGATTGATTTAAAGATGTTAGAGACTTGAATTTAATTTTTTTTTCAAGGGTCAGGGCTATAACAACCCGAAGTGGGTACGAAAAGCCTTTTTAACCCCCCCCCCACACTATTCCATTAATTAAACATTTTTGAAGAAATGGTGGAAAGAGACATCAGAGGGATAAAATACTCAAGAGATTTGGTTTGGAATTTCTCCGAGAATGAGAGGAATGTACTTAAACATCTGAGGGATGATAGATGCAGAGTTATGAAACCAGACACTGGGGGTGGTGTGGTGTTGATGTATTTGGTAGACTATGAAACATACATGCACATTTTACATAGTGGCAGGAGCAAGGTCTATTACTGAACCTCTGGCCACTTTTATTGATTTGAAACTGAAATGATTTATCACTTCGGTGGCCCATATTACCAAGGACTCCTGGGATTTTCTTAGGGGAATAACCAGTGACAAATTTAGAAAAGATGTTTTTTTAGTCACTGTTGATGTTGTTGAGCTTTTCCCCAGTATTCCACATAAGGGGTTGGAGTGGTGCGGGGAAGTCTTGGATAGAGTGCCAGGTTTGGATGGCAGTACGACCAATCTGATATTGGATTTTATGGATACCATCTTAAGGAACAATTTCATACATTTTAATGGTGAATTTTATCATCAGAGAAAGGGGGTTGCCGTGGAGGCAGCCTGTGCCCTGCTTTATGCGAACTGTGTTCTTTCCAATTGGGAACAGAATTTTGTTTTCAGCACTGATTGATACAGGTTCATCTCCATTTACACTCGCTACCTTGATGATATTTGTTTATGGGAAGGTCCAAAGGAGAGTTTTTTTTAATTATCTTAACAATTCAACAGATTTTTTGGCATTCACACACACTATTGCTGATTCCAATATTGACTATTTGGATGTTACACTTTATAAGGATTACATTAGTATGTGTTTTCAATCTAAGCTGTACAGGAAGAGCACATTCTCCAATTCCTATTTACACTGAGAGTGGACATCCCTATTATCAAAAGAAAGGCATTATTAAGGGCCAATTTATTAGGACATCTAGAATGACCAGTGAGACAGTATATTTTCTAGATGAGGTTAAAACTCTTATCCTATTGTTCCTGGAGAGGGGATACCCTAAACAGTTGATCGATTCTGTAGCTAAAGAAGTGAATGAGAATTTGGGCACCAAATATTTCCCTTTGCTAGGATTAGGGAGAAACACACAGGTACGGTTAGAGATGGCTGATGAAGCACTAACTAGGGCCTTTATTTATACCTTTTCTAGTACATTGGCACAAGATGTGGACATAGTGAAAAAACACTGGGCCATTTTAAGGGTCAATGAAGAAACCAGGAATTTCCTTCCGGATTATTCCACCTTTGTTAGAAGAAGGGACATCAGCTTGAAAGAGCTATTTGAAAGGACAGAGATTGGATATTATCTGGTGGTAAAGGTAAACATGGGACCTTTAAGTGTGGGGCATATCGTCAGTGCAGTTTCATGATTGAAAAGAGTGAGCTATTCATCCCATCTAGGAAATTTAGGCTGAGATCATCTGGGCATTACAACTGTGGGTCAAAAGGGGTTGTGTACATTGGGAGTTGTGAGACATGTTGCAGTTTTTATATTGGAAAAACAGAAAGACAATTGAGAAAGAGGGTCTGTCAACACATTTATGATGTGTCCAGGGCCAATGAATCCAGTGCATTATACAGACATTCCTTGGCCTGTAATGACATGAGGATAAAAGTTTTTTCTTTTGGAACAGGTAGCAGTCGATCTCCGAGGGGGCTGTTGGGAGTCTAGACTTGAGTATAGGGAGCTATATTGGCAGCTCAAGCTGGAAGCAGGTAGGACCCCGGGACTTAATGATCACATTAGTATCAATAGTGTGCTTAAACTTAGGGCAGCCAAATTGTAGGCCGCTATTGTATTTATTGTACTTTCTCCCATCAGGGGTAGATGGCATTTTATTCAACTTTCCCGGTTTATCTTTTTACATTTTATTTCATTTGCATAACAAGTTGTACATATATGTTCTTATAAATATATTTTTTTTCAAATTTTGTACATTTTTATACATTTATTTATTGAAGTCACTGTTTGAGTATTGACAGTATTTATAACAGTAGTTATTGTTTATATTTTATATTTTGTATTGCTGCATGTATTTTAATTGTGAGAATGAATTTATGCCCTAAAGGGTAAACATTCACTGGCTGTGCTAATTGGTGTTACTATTTATTGAGGTTATCAAGATGACTTAATTGTTCTATAGAAGCCTGGCATTGCTCTAGGTGAAAGCGCTTAACTCTGTATTTGTAAGTGTGATTCGTTGTATTAATTGAACTTCCGACATTAAACATTTTTGAACGGTGTATCTGCACCCAAGGAAGGCAAGGCAACCAAACTTGCTTCTTTCCTTCTTTGTCTGGCCAGCCCTTTTAGAACCAAACCACTACTGAAACCCATGTCATTAGTTTCCCATGTGGATGCCACACTGCTGTGAGAATGGGCCAGTTACCCTCAGCATTAATTTCTGTTTCCTTCACAAAACCAACTTTGTCAAGAGTTTTTGTTGTACTTGTATAAATTATTTTATAACACTATTTGGGAATGTTTGAAATGTTATCTTTATTAACCATACAAAATAAAACTTGCATCACTTATGCCAGTCTAAATATTTAATTCTTTAATGAAATTTTCAAAAAAAACATCTGTTGTTATTCTTGGATGGGAAATATTTTGTTTAATACTCTGTGCTCATGTTTTGTCTGTGAAGGCCACTTCTGTTTAATCTCCAAGATCTAGAGAACAGAGCAAAGTTATAAAACTTAATAATAATGACTTCTCAACTATATCAACAAAATCCTTGTTGTCCCTTTCTCTTTCTTTAAGCCACTGGTTTAATATGTAATGAATGTATTATTTCTTAACTAAACTTTGACAGATTGTAATTATCTTGTTCCACAGAGTTCTTTTCTATGTTTTTGAGATGTTTTGATTAATTTTTTATGATTATTCCACTTGTTTTTTAAACTTATTTGAAACTTTTTCATCCGTCTCCATTGACTTTCTGTTCAGAATCTTTATTTCTATTCTTATAAATAGGTTTTCTGTTTGTGCCTAGTTCATCGCTTGCATTATACTCTAGCATTATGTAATGTAATACCACCGTGATCATTTGTCTATGATGTTACTGAAATGACAAAAAGAAATCGGCAAGTTGTTGACACCCTTGCCTCTGCTGAGTTTGCTTTCTTTGATTTTTCTAGTCAAAGATTTTGTTTAGTGCCTCTGACAGGTCAGTTACATTAGCTTAATTATTTTCATGTTGACCCAAACTTCAATCCCTTGCATATTATTATTTTTTAAACCAAAAATGTTTAGGATGTCATAGTATGGTGATATACACCCTGACCCAGGCCCCGAAAACCACTAATTAATCTCAATAGTAAAAAAACACCCCTTCAAATGTGCAGAGAGCAGCTAACCATCCTTCACCCACCACCTCAAACTGTGCATCTTCCCAACTGTACTGTCCTGTTATTAAACCACAGCACATCAAAGCCTTCACCCCATCATTCTCCCACTGGTCTACAAAAAAAAGGAATACTGTCATTCTCAACTTCCATAGCATTTATAACAGAATTGCAGAACTACATGCCTGTATGTCACAGTATAGCCCTGATATTCTTGCCATTGCAGAAACTTGGCTTAAGCATAACATCAGCTATTCTGAACTACTTCCACCAGGCTGTAGTATTATCAGAGCTGATAGGCCTTACAAGAATGCATGTGGGATAGTCTTAATTTATCCAAGTTCATACAGTCTCTGTCCATGTTCACACACCATCCCAAAATATTTGTAGCACTGCTAAAACTTAGCAATAAAAACAGTTATGGTTTGTTGCAGTTTATATCCCACCTGGAAATAACATACCAGTTGTAGAAGAAAACCTCTCTTGGACAATCAGTATACCTTATAAAAAAGTCATATTAAGAAATCCAAATATCAACTGGCAAAACCTCAATGCAGACTTTCCCTCAGCTAGTATAAACCTTTGTGGTTACACACAACTTATCAATTAGATGTAATAATACCAAAAAGTAAAGGTACAATTCTAGACTGGATGTTGGTCTGTGGCCCTAGAAAATTTGCAACCTCTAGAATCTATCCAAGCTCACTTAGCGACCACCTTCCAACATATATCGACCAAAATACTACCCATGAACCTATAACTCAGAAACTTAAAACATCCCAAAACCTTTCCAGATTTACTAAAGATTCATTCATCAATGTATTTAAAATCCTTTAACTGGCCTGCCCTAAAAACTTCCACTCAGCAAGGGACTCATTAATTGGAATACCTTATTCTTAAATGCTCTGAACAGCCATGCCCCACACCCAATAACACAAAAAAAAAAACAAGAAAAAAAAATCACGCACAATAACTCACTATCCAATGAAAAACTGCAGCTTCTAATGGAGACAAATATTGAAAAGAGTGGCTTAAACTTAAAACTCCTCATAACCTGCAGCTTTATAGAGAATTACAAAATCTGAGTATATTATAGCCATCTACAATTTTAACACCAATATAACCCCCAACAATTCTAAACAACAATACATAATCTATTATATCCAGGCTCAAATAAGGAACCCAACCCTTCTTGCAACAGGTCTCCACTAGAAGTTGCTACCTTATTTAGCACCTACTTCGTAGAAAGCATTGCATCCCTAAATAAAACGTTTTCAAAGTAAACTTTATTGCCATTTAGGACTACACAAGGGCATCCTAAACGAAATTCTGAGTATCAACTCACCAGAATGTACAAAGGAAGCAAGAACAACGGTAACATTTCAATTAACATAAAAAAAGGTATTCAATACAAGACCCACAGATGGATAACTAAACCAATAATAACATCAAAAACACACAAGCTCCCCAGACAGTCATAAGACAAATACTCTAAATAGCAGCATGAGAGAGTAGGATTGCACCATGTTAAGATTATCCCCCTTTGTCATCCTTTTTCACCCCCTACCAGTGCGTCTTCCACCCACACAATAACATCCATTCCTAGTATTTATGTGACCAACAGGTTAGGCCAAAACCAACATACACCATACACACTACCACTTCCTTTATCCCCCCAACATCCTCACACAAACCTAATTCACTCTCTATATCCAGTGCCAACAACAGCTTCCACACAGGACCTGTCTTTACAGCAGCTTTAAAAATACCTCAAACCTTGCTCCATTGCAGCTAACAACCTCCTACCTGAATATCAGAAGGCAGCTGCTGATACAATAGCCTACTCAGTCTCCATCCTTATCATTGGATTAATAGCTGAATCCTATATGCTATCACTGTGGAAAAAATCCTATATTATCCCTCTTCATAAAAGTGGCATATCTGCTGATATCTGTAACTTCAGCTCTATTGCATTATTATCACCCCTGTCAAAAATTTTTAAAAGATGTGTTCATAAGGGGTCTATATTACAACCACGAAAGTCCTAAACAGTGAATACGGAATCATTGGCACATATTACCTGAACCACGTATACACTGAACACTCTCATCATCATCTTCTTTCGGCTGTTCCCTTTAGGGGTTGCCACAGCAGATCATCTGTTTCCATTTCTTCCTGTCCTCTGCATCTTGCTCTGTCACACCAACCACCTGCATGTCCTCTCTCACCACATCCATAAACCTTATCTTAGGCCTTCCTCTTTTCCTGTTACCTGGTAGCTTCATCCTTAGCATCTTTTTCCCAATATACTCAGCATCCCTCCTCAGCACATGATACACTGAACACCCTAAACCTCAAAATTCAAAATCTCGAACCGTCATAGTTGTCCATCCCCACCGCGCACTACATACACAAACAAAATAAATAAACCACATACATACACTAACCAAAACCCTACTTCTAACCCTACACTAAACCTTACATACATTACTGTCTATGCACTTACCTTAACCCGCACTCTAACCCTAAGGTCCGTAAATATCACACACTTTTACTATCTATACACTTACCTTAACCCACACCCTAACCCTAAGGTTCGTAACTATAGCACACTTACCTTACGGAGCTATACTGCAGAAGGGCCAACCATGATGATTCGACGTTTCGGATTTCGTGCTTCAGTACGATCGGTATTTTCCCATTTCGATGTATACGTGTCAACGTTTCCATATTCGGGTAAGTGGACCTTTGCGATTTTAATAGGGAACCGTTCATAAGCAACTCCTTGACTATCTCCTAAAAGAATGCCTCTTAACATCCACTCAACATGGCTTCCGTCCAACACACAGTATAACTACTGCCCTCCTATCATTCACTGACACCATAAACAAATGCAAGAATGTAGGCAAACTTGTTACCCCCCCCCCCCCAATTCCTAGATCTGTTTAAAGCCTGCAGTACAGTTTTCACCCTAAATTCATGTACAGACTGTCTCAACTTGGACTATCCCCTTCTTCATTACTGTGGTTCAATAGCTATTTAACTAACAGATTCCAGATTGTGAAAAGGCAGAGTAGTCTCTCTCTCTCTCCCTACCTGCAAGTCTCCACTGTTGTACTCCAAGGCTCTCATCTTGGTCTCCTCCTCTTTATAATCTTTACCAATGACCTTTATACCTGTGTAGGCCCAGCCTCTCTTGTATGATATCTTGATGATTCTACAATTTCATGTGCATCTAATAACCTGCCTCACCTCCTCCATACAGGTTCATAGGTGTTTACCAGGGCAACGACTCCAAGGGCATTTTTAAGCTTAGCCATGCATCCCAAATCTCTGACATTCAAAAATTGAATACTAGTAATGAAGATCATGCTTCTTGACGTCTTAGGCCCAAGACAGCTGCCTCTTTGCCCCACCTAAGTCTATGGAAAAAGATGCATCAAGCAGGTGACCTGTTGGGTAAGATTCTTTTGTAGTAGTGAGTGTCCCTCTATCCTTTGTTTGTCCTCTGCCGTGATTTTCCTGTTGTGTCTTTGCCCTCAAGTCAGTAATAAGAGAGATGTATGTAAACAGAGAGAGAATGTGAACGTATTCATGTAACTGGGACCTTTTACCCAAGATGTGTGTGTGTGTGTGTGTGTGTGTGTGTGTGTGTGTGTGGTCTAGGATAGACTTTATATGAAATCAAAACCTATTCAAATTATAAGGGACTGTAGGGCTCTGGTAGTGGAAGGCAGGGCCTTTGTTGAAGCCTGTGATAATAAAGGAAGTTCAAGAAAAGGTTCCCTCTCTCTATAAAGAAATAGATACCATTTCCTGGTTCTTTCTTCTACCTTAGAGAAATGATTTTTAAAAATTAATTCTAAATGTGTCATTTCCAAACAAATTTTAAAGGTAAAGAAGTTTATAATGGTTATTTTACAGTCCCTACTCCCCTGATACTACAGTGTGTGTGAATGTCAGCTGTCAACTTTTGACTAGATAAATATGTACTGGCATGACTCATTTCACAAGGCCTACAGATTTTGTATCTTTCACTACATGTTAATGCACAACTAGCCACAACATTAAGGCAATATAAATTCATGAATGAAATGAAATAGTCAACTGGAAAGCAGGACCAGACAAAATCACAACCCATGGTAGCAGTTTTCACATATCATTATATATAAAGTGATATCCAAGAAAGTGTTGCATATAACTTGCCAAACAAGAGAACTCTTGGCTAGTCTTTTCAGTAATAAGGCCACCTATAAGATGGCAAAGGCCTCTCTGACTTCCCTCATTACAGTTTCTGTTGATATACATTTTGGGTTTGGATCTGGAGTTCCCAGTGGGGATGCTTCAGTGTTATTCCAGGATGTTACATTTCTCGGGCAGTTGTAGTGCCTCTCTAGTCTGAATTAGTTGCTGGCAATGCCTATAGCAGTCAAGGCCTTGCAGAAAGTTCTTAAAATAGAGGTGCTGCAAGTAGTGTTAGCCAAAACTGTGGTAGTATCATATGGTGAGTAGCTGGGTGACACTTGCTATTGCCATTTGTTCATAAAGACAGTTTCTCTGTGGTGCTTAGTGTTTGCTCTAAGAGAAAATTTGGTGGTGATGCATCCATTAGGTGAGCTGAACTGCAGTTGTGGAGTACAACTGCCAGCTTAGACCTAAGGTCGTCTACTTTTACAGTATCAAATTTAAGGCCTCCAGCTGCAATCTGCTCACCTCTGTGGAAAATTAACAACTGAATGAGTTTGGATAATTGCTGAGCTTGTTCTGGTCAGGAATCTTTCGTTTGTGTTTCCATCTTTTTTTCTCTCATTCCAAGGGTTCTGGCAAATATAAGTGTTCAGAGCTGTCATCTGAGGCTGATTGCCCCAATGTAATCAAAGCAACGGAAGATTTTCATCATGGTTTCACTGTTGCAGTAATACAATTTTGGGATTTCCTGCTTTCAAAACCCTCAGCCAGCATGAGTACCAGATGTTCCCCCCCTCCCCCTGACTCAGCAGATGCCTTTCACAGTGATGTCAGGACATCAGGGTATAAGTCATCGGCCAACACCATTTCTTTAGTTCTTTTTTGCTGACTGGCCTGATACAGCCCTCCTCTAGTTTGCTGGTTGGTCCAAAATAGAGACAGAACTGCTAAAGCTATGTACCCCATTGGGGAAATCATTTAATATTACTTTCTGTTGTATTTCTTGTTAGATGTCCTTTGCTAAGACTGTTTGCTATGAATGTGGGAAATGAATCCCTCATTGGGATTTCCACTTTGTTTGTTTATTCTGCCTTGACCCAATGTGCCCAACTGTCCCCAGTGTGCTTATTTCAGTTTTAGCACCATTGGATACAATGCTGTGTCACTAGAGACATTTTTAGACTAGTTAAGACTGTGTCTGTGCCTCACTCATCATTCTGTTCACCAGTCATGCTGAATCAGGACTCCCTAAAAAAAGAAAGAAGAAATGTCTGGAGGTGGTCAGGGTGCCGTACACTGAAGGTGGTCAGGGTGCCGTACTCTGAAGGTGGTCAGGGTGCAATACAACAGCATTTTGGTATCAGGTACACCTCCCTGACTCATTGACTGCAGGCATTCTACAGTGCCCTATATTAGGGACAAGTCCTGGTTATCTCAACAGGTGGGGTCCTGTTCTAGGAGACTGAGCTGTACCCCCAGTGACCAGGGAGTGTAGTGGTGTGTCTTGGTAGTGGCTGTCATTAGTGCAGCTGGCTCTGGTAGATACTGGACAAGCAGATGATGATCCAAGCACTAATTCTCCCTACACATGCTCACTAAGGTGAGCCTTAGTGATGCTCATCCAATCGTCTGCATGTGATATGGTCAGGCAGCCCCCACCATTTTTATACGCAAACACTTACATGCAGTTTATGGACTTCACCTTTAATTGAAGCATGAAGCATCTGCTCTGAGCACATGTACCACCTACTCCCATGAAGTGAGGAAAGCAGGACTAAACCATGTCACACCTCTCCTGCCCGGTTCCACCTCCAGAAGGTGCCTGGATTACCCAAGTCATATTTAGAGCTTTATTCTTCTATACCAATGCTGGCTGCTATAACAAAGTTTAACATGAATGGAAATGTACTCCCAACTAAATGAATTTTGTACTTTGCTACATGCCTACTGCTGTGTTTTTTTCTTAACTTTTAAGGTTTTAATTTCAGTCATAATTGCAATGCAGTCTGAAATAAAGTCTATTAAATTGCTACTCACTTGAAGTAATTGAAATACACCTTTCCTTTTGTTCTTTGCAGATATTTTTATTTTTTATAATATATGTGTAATTTTACATATTGCTGTGAGGTAGTTTCTTTGAATACCTTTATACTACAGTACAATGCACACAATTTTAAATTGTATTTATTATTTTACAGTATTATTGTACAGTACTATTTTACTGTAGTTGTTTTGCTATGATGAAAGGCTCTTTGTTAAGGTTATGTCTAGGTTTAGGGGCAGATGGTACTGATGCTGGGGTCATAAATCCCAAAATGAGATTTTAATGCATGCAGGTACGTGAAACTCCATCAACCTATCACGTGATATATAGTGCTCAGTTCTTCATGCTGATGTGCATAACTGTAATGCAGATGTGTAGCATTTTACAAGCTAAATCTATATTTCATACTTTTTTTTTAAATCTTTCCATCAGCACTTATATTATTTTAGTTAGGTAGCTGCACTGACACTGTTTATCTTTTGCTACTTATTTTTCCAGCTAAATAAATATGGATTTGGAATTATTCATGGGATAGATGGGAGTAAAACAATGTTGGAGCAAGCAAAAGGAAAAGGCCTATACCAGGACCTAAAGCAATGCATGATGGGAAACGAACCACTTCCTGTACTGACAGGTAACAAATGAAATTCATTTTTCCATATCTTGTTCTAGTAAAATGACTTCCACAGAATCTGATGTCATCAGCAAGGCACTGGAGTGCAACAAGAAGTGTATACAACTTGCAAAAATCTAGAAAATCTATTTTCTTTCGCAACATCTGTGCCTTTTTCTTCTAAAATAGACATTGCATAAATCTAGACTGCCCCAGTTTGTCTAAATATGAAATATCCTTTGTGTTGTACTTATTTTAATTTTGTAGGAATCTGCTGAAAAGAAATGTTTTTAAAAAATGCTTTTATTCTAAAGGTAAGACATTCTACAGTTTAATATATTTTAAATTCAAATGATATCTCTCTGTAATTCAAAGAAATAAAAAAGTAAGTAATCTAAATAATGCAGACGGCTGAGGTGTTTTGGAATTTTCTCTCTTAGTGGTCTGTCCTTTAACTCTATTTGATCTTTCTTCCTTTTCCCTAGCTTTCATACCTGTTCCACTCTGTGTCTCCTTTCTATCACTCAGAATTTTAGTTTATTTAATGTGTGAACAGCCCTCTGCATGAAGAAATAATTGTGCATAGCCATAGAATACTTGGTCCATATAATTTACTGCCTACAGTACCTCCATCTTTTCTTCATTTTTTGGATAACCACTTCACATCTCCCTGTTAAAGCCTTGTGTTCCCATGTCATGCCTGTACTTTCTCTTGGAAAAGTGGACCTGAGTTCCTTCCATTCTTTACTTTGTATATGCATTGTAAAACTTGTGACACCTCATCTATAGGAGGGAGTGGTCATAATATTTCTGCTTATCTTGTACACCTTTGATGAGTAGACAGAGGTTCTTGGAGAATAAATGAAAACTTATATATGTAGATGTATGGTGGGTGAGTGATATGTAAAGAAATTCAAGGGTTTTTTGAGAATATTTTTAATTTTAATGTGATGGCTAAGAAATACGGAACCAGGTGATGATAAAATGAAAAGTTATTGAAATGTGATTAGTCTGCAGAGGAACACAGGATTGCATATTTTTACATTTTACAGTCTCCCCACACTACACATTGACATTACAACAGTGAATCTCCTCAGCTCTTACATGCATCAAAAGATGTAACTATTGGGGGGACGGAGCCTAGATGGCCAACTGGTAACAGCTTTTTTCTTGAGCTCCACATCAGTTACTAAGAAGCAGGGAAATTATTATTTAAAATTCTATTATTTGCTCTCTAAAGTTATACAACCTGTTTTAGAACCTGTAATCTACTAGATCTTCAACTTTGGAGTGTTTTCTTAAAGAATTTCCTGAACAGAGATGAGCAACTCAAAATCCTTACATTCTGACTCTTCACTAAAAATAGAGATCCAGTCTATATCTACCATTCTCCAGGAATTATCCTTAAAGATGAATAGATTTGCTGACATCCTTGAAAACTTAAAGATAAACTGTCAACAACAAACTGATGTTTTGAAGGAGATCCTCCAGCAACAACAATCTAAAATTCTGAACATTGAACTTCACTGAGTGATATAGATGGAAGACTTAAGGAAGATGAATCCCACTGTGAATTCATTTTGCAACAAAATAACTGGCTTATAAACAAAGTGGATGATGTTGAAAACAGAGAAAGGAGAACAAATATTAGAATCTTTGGTCTCCCTGAAAAAAGAGAAGGAGAAGATGTCACCTTTGCTTTAAATTCCTGGCTACCTGATTTTTTAGACTTAAAAGAAGCTTTGTCCTATGGGATTGAAAGAGCACATAGAGTCATTGGGAAACCTATTCCTTCTTCTCCTAATGCTTCCCCAAGATCCATAGTTGTGAAGCTCCTATCCTTCTTAAACAAAGAACTTTTACTAAAAACAGCTTGGAGAAAAAGTCCCTTATCATTCAAAGGATACCAAATAAGGTTTGATAATGATTACTCCACGAGAGTCTTGGAAATGAGGACAAACTCTTGGCCACGGGTAAGACTGTTAAAGCAAAATCAAATCAAATCACAACTTGTCTACCCAGCTAAAATCAAAATCTTTCATCAGAATGAAATGAGATCTTTCAATAATATTGAAGAAGCTGTCTCTTTCATC
Organism: Protopterus annectens; assembly: GCF_019279795.1. NCBI lineage: Eukaryota > Metazoa > Chordata > Ceratodontiformes > Protopteridae > Protopterus > Protopterus annectens. Next base: position 535,954,166 of record NC_056747.1, on the reverse strand, counting down.
CAAAACAAAAACATCATTACAATCCCAGAAGATATGGACTGGTCACCATCAACAGCTGTTAAAAGATCATCTGAGAAAAATAATTGAATGGATGTAAAAAAGAAGTTAAAGACTAGTTTTAAGAGTGCTGGACTTTCTAGTTCTCTCAAAGATCAAACAAAATCATAAAATGTCCATGAACATCTAAAGATGTATGTATCACTATTTTATTTGTCTGTGAATACGCCCTCATTTATCTTATTAGTGAAATATTGTTTGTTTGTGTCTTTTGGCTTTTCCCTGTGAGGGGTCACCACAGCGGAACTCCGGTCCGCTAATGATTGGTAGTTGAGTTTTACGTGCCGAGTTACCAATTAGCGAAATATATAACTTAAAATTAATATTACTTCTCTCCTAACCAGATATAATTGCTAAGAATGTTTAATATGTATAGTCAGGTTCTGCACACACATGCTTATCTCCTCTCTTGATCTTTAATTTCTTTCAACAAGATTAAAATGTTTGTTGTCTATTTGTAAATCTGAAATGCTTACTGTCAGAGCTTGGTTCTGTGTATGTCTAACAAAGTGTGAGTTTGCTTGAGTTCGTTCAACATGTTTTATTGTAGTATATGGTTTAAACATGTTACAGACTTCTCTTCCCTTGTAAATATATATTTTTTTGTGTCAGCCTAGCGTTTCAGCATTCTAAGCTGACAGTTTACTGATTCCCTTCACGGAAACTAGTCTCAAACGTTGCTTTGAAATGAGAAGCAGTTTGTTTCCCCTTAAATACACTCGCAGTTGTTTTATCTCCTAGGCTTCATTTGATATAGGTGAAGCGTGCTTTGACTGCAAACCGAGTGATGTAATGAGTTTCCATATATATATATTTTTTTGGTGCTTTGTGGGACTGACATGCAGTATACATTGATTTGCCTGTCTTGTTGTTTCAACAGTCAACACTTTTTTTTTAAATGATACATGATTTATTTAGGAGATGTTTTATTTGAAATTGTGCTGGGTTGGAGGTAATATTAGACAGCATTGAGTTAAACCTTTGTTTCACAATTGGTCTCCATAGAAACTAGGGCGGTGCTGTGCTAATTAATGATTACCTCATCGCATGATTACCGAAAACTCTTCAAACAACCGAAAGAATAGATAATCTAGATAAATAAACAGTTAGGTTTCCCATATCACCATCACTTGTAATTACATACACTAGTACCTTGTTTCCTTGCCCATATTTGCTGTATTGTTCCGTTAATGAAAACATCTGAGCGCATAGAATAGAATCTATTAATGAACAGTTGATTTCTTACAGTCACCACCACTTGCAAGTATTTGATTACTAACGGCAAACACATCTTCAGAATAGTAAACACCTTTTGCTATCACTTTTCCTCTAAGTTTGGTAACAGCAGCACATTTTCACTCTTGTTACCAATGGACATATTTAATAAAGTATTAATTACCAGCAGGTACAATGAAATGCTGTTAAAATTGTGCTAGTTCATGAAAAAAATGACTGGAATAGCAGGACAGCAACAAAGATTTACTGAGAAGAGCTTAAACATCTTGCTTAATGTGTTAGAAATGTAATAACAATTGCCTGGAGACATAATGTCAAAGCTGTCCCATATCATTAGAAGTGATTTTCAGAAAAAAAAAACATAAGCTCTTGACAGAAGAGGAATAAATACAACAGATGATATGATATTTCGTACTTTATAGAAATACAGTAATTTTGTATGAGCCAAGCCAAAACTGCAAAAAGTTCAAAAGCCTCAAACCCACCACTACAGTGAAAAAGAAAAACTGGGTTTGTAGTCTCGTAGCAAACAGTAACTGGTTAATTCCAATTCCTGGTTTTGGCATCATATCCATAGTTCACACATAGTTGCACATTAATGTCTATAATTATAATTATAATGTTGTTCAGTTATTGGGGAAAAGTAGATTGAATGGGAAAGTTACTTTATAGGGAAGTATAATTTAAAAGGCACTTTGTAGAGAGAGAAAGAGAGACGAACAATCTGAAATAGCTTTGCAGACCAGCTGACACATACAGAATGCTTCTCTGAGTAAAAAGCAGTTTCCTTTCCTTCAAATATGCCTGCAATTGCTTAATTCACTAAGTTTCATCCCATATGGGTGAAACCTGTTTGAATGCAGACTGAGTAATGTGGCGTGCTTCCCTTGTACATCTGCACTTGCTTTATTTGGAAACAAAAACTGTGATTTGTTAATGTTGACATGACTGCATGATCATCAGAAGCTCTCTAAACATCTGAGCAGATAGAAAACACTATTTGAACAGTTTCTTTTCCCCTTAATCATCACCACTTGCAATCGTACATACTAATTCCCTGTTCTCTTGCCCATATTTTTAGTATTGCAGTGTTGTCTAGTCATTCGAAACAGTAGAGTGATATGGGAAATTATTATACAGGGAAGCACCATTTAAAAAACACTTCATAGGGAAATTATTTAATTAAGTTAATTCTGCAGCACAGGTTGGTCTTATTGACATAATTTGTAGCTAACTCTTTTATAGTACTCAATGACCTTTATGCTGATGTTAAGCTGAAGAGGCATACAGGAAAATAAATTGATTATGTTAACATAAATTGTACGATTTTCTGAGAAAGGCCCTCCCTGATGGTGAGGACGCAAGTGAGATTTAGAAAGTACAATGGAATGTTACCTTGATTTATAATATAATTAAATCTTGAAAGTATGGAAAACTACAACTAGCTATGCATTTAATTTATCAGCATTAATGAAATAATGACTACTTAAAGTTTCTCACATTAGAGAGACTTGTGACTAATTATTCTCTCTAAGTGATTTCTTCTTAGCTGTTAACATATATTGACTAATAAGATGCTTATTAGACCAATAGTCATTTGGATTATATTAACATAATTTTACTTTTATAATAAAAATGGAGTGAACTATAAGGTTTTTTGGAAATAGTCACAGTTTGACTTGCAATATCTCTAGCTTAGAATTGCCTTGATAAAACTTTTCCTATTCATTGTCAGTCATATAACTATTACTTGCTTGGTGAAGAGTGCAATGTATTTAAGCGACTCTTAATTCATCAACATGTTCAAACTTATTATTGTCACTATAAATTGTCCTCAAGTGCTGATTTACCGTTTTACTGATTTAGTCTAACTAATGCTAACATTGTTTATTTATCTATTAATTCTAATAGAAGTGCTTACATAATCAATTGTTGTTTGAATACTTCTCTTTTGACTTACCTTCCCATACATATCCACTGTTAAGCTATTAATTATTTGACTCTAAGGATTCATATAGTAATGAGAATATGTTCCTTTTCAATCAATGTTTTTATTAATGTAGTCTTAAATGCACTGATTATAATCAAAATTATATGTTACATCAATATATTGTTGTTCTCTCGTACCAATTAACTTATAGAATTTTCATAGAATACATATTCTGGAGCCTCAAGTTGGACAATTTTGTTCAAATCTTTGGAATGATGGTTAATCTGACTAGATATCTTTGTTCTATCAGATTAGGAATGGTTTTCATTCCATGTCATTTAAAGGATTTACTGAAGTTTAATCACTTTTTTAAAACTTTTCTTTCCTTTTTCAGGCCTCAATCTAATTTTAAATTATATTTTTTAATGGGAATTAGCAATCTGTCATCAAAATATAACTTTTCCTAGAAGGATGCACAATATTTAAATATTACAAATGCTTGCTACTATATCATTCTAACATTCTTAACCTTTGAGTAAATAAAATGGATTTGACCTTTCTTTCTCTAAATGTTAATGGCTTAAATAAACCAAGGAAAAGTATTCATTTATTAAAATACTTGAAATTAAATAAAACACGTAGTTTTTTTTACAAGAAACTCACTTCAAAACAAATTATAGCTTTATTTGGAATCCAAATGAATACTTAAAACTATCCAATTCTTCACACACTAAAAAAACTAGAGGAGTCTTAACACTGTGGAAGAAAAACATTATCTCTTCTCAAATTATTTACAGTTATGAAGATGAGGAGGGTCTTCTATCAATTATAATAATAAAATTTAGTAACAGAATTTGGACATTAATGGAATTGGAGTAAAAACAGTAAAATAACACTTGGAACTTATCATTAAAAATACTAAGGGTAGTCTGATTCTAGGAGGAGACTTTAACTGTTTACTTAATGATTCAGAAACCTCTAACAAAATACCTTTTTGTATTACCTCTATAGGGAAATATTTTAACAAATGGACAGATGACTTACAGCTATATGATTTATTTTAACTCAAAAATGATAACTCACTAGAATTCTCTCACTGTGATTTTAGACATAAGACTCAGACTAGATTGATAACATTTTTATATCCCAAGATCTAAAAACAAAAATATCATACTTTACAATAACCCCATGCCCTATGTCTAATCATAATGCACTCATTTTTAATCTTCAAACGGATTTTAAGAAATTGTTTTTCACTAAAAAAATTCCAGCCTATATTACCAAATTAAAACAGTATAAACCTTTGTTAGACTCAGAAATAAAAATTTTCCTAGATACAAACCTCTGGGATTCCTTGAAAGCTTATTTATATGGTAAAACTATTACATGGTTTAATAATAAAACAGAGGAATGGGAGTCTGAATTATCTAACATACAAAAACAAATTGTATTAATTAACAATGATAATACAAGAATTTTCTCGAATAAGAAAAAGGAAATTGAATCTTTAAATAAAAAATATAATAACATTCTAACTCACAAAACTAATTTGGCCCTAGAAAAATTAAAACTAAATTCTTTCTCTGTGTCTCCAAAATATATGCGCAACCTAGCACTGAGAGTAAAAAGACATTCCATTGAAAATAATATTGTGAGTATGGTTCATGAAGGGAGGAATAATAAAAAAAGTTTCTAATATAAGTGATATTTTAGATGCCTTTAAATATCACTTCTCAGAACAGTACAAAAACAAAGATTTTCAACACAGAATTTCAGACCATGGCCTGGACTTTTCTAAATTAAAAAAACTACCAGAAAATTTAGTTAATGATATTCAGAAACGAATTTCCCTAAAGGAAATTAATGAAAAAATTAAAGAAAGCAAAAATAAATCAGGCATAGATGGTATTATTAATGAAATATATAAGCTTCTACCATCCTCTGCTATATCAGTCTTACATAAGGCTCTGAATGAATCATACTTACAAGGTATAAGTCCACCTTCATGGAGATATTCATTAATTACCCCTATACTAAAAGAAAATAGATTCTCATTTGTGCAGTTCATATAGGCCAGTTTCTCTGTCACCACAGCGGACCTCCGGTCCGCTAATGATTGGCAGTACATTTTTATGAAACGCCGAGGTGCCAGCTTAATGCCCAACCTTCAACGAAGGCACACCCATTTACGCACGCATGTCTTTCGAACGCTACCCAACCATGGAGAGAACATGCAGACCCCACACAGAAGGCACTCCCAAGCCACGCCGAGAATTGAATGGGAGAACCTCTTGCTGTGAGGTAACAATGCTACCGCCGTACCACCATGGCATAGGCCAATTTCTCTGATTAATAATGATCATAAAATTTTAGTGTCTATTTTAGTTAACAGATTTAAGAAATCACTAACACATCTCATCACTGAAGATCAAACAGGATTTATTTATAATAGACATACTCAAGACAACATTCAAAGAATCCTAACCACCATAGATATCTTAAATAGAGATAATCAAGAAGCTCTTATAATCACCCTCGATATTGAAAAAGCCTTTGACTCATTAAATTTGAATTTTCTTTTTAAAATCCTTGAATCATATAAGTCCCTATCCAATTCATTACTTTTATAAAAAAATATTTATAATAATAATTTTGCCTATGTAAAATTAGGACAATTTACGTCTGAATCTATTAAAATTACTAAAGGTACCAAACAAGGATTCCCAATATCCCCAATTTTATTTGCATTAGCAATAGAACCTTTTTCTTTGGCAATCCATTCTAATTCCAAAATTAAAGGCTTTAATATATATAATCGATTTGACTCTAAGATAATGCTATTTGCAGATGATATCTTACTTTCTTTAATAAACTCAGAAGAATCCTTGCAAGAATTAGATTTATTAGTTAAAAATTTTTACTGCATCTCAGGATTAAAAATTAACAGTTCTAAATCTAATACTATTAAAAAAAACTCAGTGATGACACTAAATCGACTATAAATAAAATAATTGGGAAAGAGGTCTCTTCTTTAAAATATCTAGGGATTGTACTCTGTGAAAATATTGATTTAACTTTAAATACAAACTATGACAACATTGTGAACGTATTAAAAACTTTTACAGAGAAACTGAATAAATTAGATTTAAATTTAGAAGATAGGCTACAATTAATTAAAATGATTCTGTTACCAAAAATAAATTACATTGCTTTATCTATTCCTATATTACCCAGTAAAAGTATCTTAAGAGAAATAAATAAAATTCTCTTAAAATTGTTATGGTATCCAAAAAAAAATAGAATAGCTTTATCAAATCATATTAGACCCTGGGAGCTTGCAGGAATAAATTTTCCAGATTTAGAATCCTATATTAAAGCTTCTAATCTCAAAACAATCTTAAATTGGATTGATCCAAAAATGTCTTCAGCTTGGAAATCCCTACATGCAACTATTATCCTGAATGAAAATAAATTAATAAAAAATTTACAACTAAATGATCTGAGTAACAAACTTTGGTATGCACTTTGTGTCAATATACAATATAATATTATTAAACCCACAAATCTAAATTATATAAACTATATTTACAATACTTTTAGAAGTTTTGTTAACAACAATATTGATATTAAAATATGGATACAGTTACTATTCCCCCTTTAAAGTAATAAAAAACTTTTTTAATAATAGCGCAGATACTCTTAGTAATTAGGAAGTGAAAAAAATTACATGCTGGTATCATTGCACAATGAACTTAGTTACCCTGGATGCACAAAATTTTATTAAAACATTTAATTTATCAAACTCAGATTGGTTAGCTCTCAACAGCTTACTTCCATTTACTCAACATCTATGCAGAACAATAGAGAACTCTTCCTCGCCCAAATTTATACTTCTTATACATGAAATACTACATGTGGTGGTGGTGCTGCGGTAGTGTTGTCGCCTCACAGTAAGACGTCCTGTTCGATTCTCAGCTAGAGCGTCTTCTGTGTGGAGACATGCGTGAATGGGCGTACCTTCGTTGAAGGTTGTGCATCAGGGCCGGCAACTCGGCACGTAAAAATCTACTGCCAGTCATTAGCGGACCGGAGTTCTGCTGTGGCGACCCTTAACCGGGAAAAGCCGAAAGACACAACATACATGAAATACTACATGGACAATTTAATTGGAAAAATTTTATTTCAAAACTTTACAAAATCATTATTAACTATAAAACTATTCCTAATCAGAATTATACATTGTCCCTAATCTCTGAGAATAAAACTAATCTTTTACATTCCATTAAATTAACTTCTAATTTACAAGTTTGGAAGATTTTTTTCCTGGAAATTCTTGCATAGCGCTTTCTATAATCCTACTAAAATTGCTAAATTTAATCTTTCTAAGGAGGTAACATGTTGGATATGCTCTTTAAAATGCAAGGCCGATTGGTCTTATATTTTTTATGAATGTTCTCTAATTAAGAAATTTTGGCAAGATGTTGGTAATTTCCTTCAAGCTATCTTTACTGATTCCTTTATATTATCAAAATCCTTAATTTTTTTGAATGTAAATGAATCTATTACAATGAATAACGAAAATAAATATCTTCTTTGGATAATTTTGGCAGTAGCCAAAAAATGCATTACAAGAAGATGGAAATCATCCTCCATTCCAACATTCGAAGACTTCATGATCCTATTGGACGAAGTAGCATCAAAGGAAATAAAAGCTAAATTTTAATTAAGAATTTTCCTAGAAAATGGACTAATAATCCTTGGGAGAAAGTTCTCTCTCTTAAGAGAATGAATCCAGATATACTTTCATCTAATTAATCAACTTGGAAGCAAGAATTGTTGAATATTGTATAACCTTCTTTATATTATTTTGCTATTCATTTCTCTTTTTCCTCTTGAGGCCTTTGTAAATTTTGTACATAGTTTATCACAATTTATTTAAATTGTAAAATAATTTTTTTTTCTATTGTTATTGGAAAATTAAATAAAAAAATTTCAGCAAAAAAAAAAAGATGCAACTATTGTCCAGGACCATTGTAGTCTGTAATTTGTGTAATAGGCATGGCTTTGTTATTCTCATAAGGGGTAATATGTAATTATCAACCATGGGATGGGTAACCCAATGGGATAGGTTAATTTCAGCACAAATAGGGAAGATGGATAGGCTTAACATGGCCCTCAAGGGCAACTAGCCTAGTATTTACCTTTGGACCTGTAACTTGTAAAGGAGTTATTAGGAACAGATCACTTACAAATTCAAATAAATAAATAAATGTGCTGTTCACTGTTGCTCTTTTAAGAATTATGGTATTTTTTTGTTTTGATATGTAATGTCTTTAATAGCAAACTGAGGATACTATCTGCTTTTTATGAAAGGGTCTACACACCAGCATACCTAATGGTAATTCAAAAAAACATGAATTCAATCAATCATTGTGGATACAGAACAAGGGTAGCTTTAATTCTGACTGCCGGTTTCTCAGTTTTAGTTATAAAGACTTTATATTTGCTAATTTCCCTTACACTTCCTGTATGTAGGTATTCTTACCAAGTACTATTAAATCACAATGAAAATGAGGCAGCATTTCAGTTTAATTTTTCTCCAAGTCTTTTGGGTTTCTAATACCATGATAGGAATGGACCCCATTCATAAGTCAAAGTATGATTAAAGTTCATGAAGTAAGTATTGTCTCAATCTTTGATGTTTGCCAAAGATGCTCTTCACAGCACCCAGAAGTGACAACTCCAACAATCCATACAGAGTTACATATATCAGTAGCATATCTGAATAAGACTGTCAATTTTTTTTTTATGAGACCCATTGCTCGTACTAGTATTGAAACTGTCTGGATATCTTTCTTTCACATAGCTCTCATTTCTGTCTGCAGATTCTGGTATTTTGTTACTTTCTGCCTGTCTATACGTAAAACACTGTAATTACTGGGTGTAGCAATTTTAATGATCAGTGCTACTTTTGTCTTGTTTTCATGGACTATTATATCTGTTTTTCTCAGATCTATTTTTTGAACTGTTGGGAATGGGTGATCGCATGTGATTTAAATTTTATCATTCTCTATAATGCTTTGCGGCTGATGTTTCCAGTGCTTCTCAGATACAACAGTATTGTACCATTTGTACAATCCCCAGGGCAACAGTCTTGCCACATTATTGTGCCTTTCATTATACAGGCCTTTTTCCATTAGTGCATCACACCAAACAACATGCAACTGTTTCCAGTTCTGCTTTACCGAACCTGCATTTGTCTGTTTCTCCCACATGTTCAATGGACTTTGTAAACCAATATGTACATACTCCACTATCCTGGACCGCTGATATAATTTTTCAACTTTTGGTTTTAATTCAGCTCTCCTTAACCATTCCCCCATCAGATCCTGATAACATAAGATTGTTCCAGGAGTTTTCTGTAGTTGCAACTATATTTATGCCTTTTCCACATTTCTTGCCTTATCATCTGATCCTTCCCCTTATATTATTTCTTTTGTTTTTTTTTTTTGGCATATTTAGTTGCTGTCTGATTTGTGTGTACTTCTGTTTTTTTTTTATTCCTGCCTGATGCCAATATGCTTCTGCTAAACTAAGCAGGGAAGCCATCTTAGATTTGTTTTTTTTCATGCTTCAAAACTTTCACTATGTTTGGGTCTAGTGGGTCAGCAGATATGTACACAATCCTATGATTGCAGATCTGTACATGTAATCAATTTCAAGGAGGCCCATACCTCCTTTGGAACAAGGAATATATAATCATGCTATACATTTATTTCATGTATTATATGATAAGCATGAAGCATTTTTCTTCTTTTCCTGTCCAACTGATCAAATACCTTTTGGGGTCAGTCAGTCACCCAAAAACTGTAAGTCAGAACAGGAAGAACAAATTGGGTTATAGCTTGGACTTTGTTCCTAAATGTCAGGGCTGTTTTCAGTATTCATTTGAGTCTCCTAAAATATTTCTTACTAAGTTGTGCTTGCATTTATTCATGTTTTTTTGTCGATCCTTCATCATTTCCCAAATATTTCCATACTCCTTCCTGCTCAAGTTCCTTTATATCACATTCCTGTCCCAGACTGATGTTTTCATGGTGCTATAGCTTTCTTGCTGTAAATGTTGATTTTGCACATTTATAAAAACCAAATGACATTCTTATATCATGTGAGAAAGTTTTGACCACTTCCAATTGTGCTTTCATTTCCTCATCTCATTTGATGAACTATACAGTTTTAAATCATCCAAAAAAAATGATGAAAAGTCTTTATACTTTGTTGTTGTCTAGGAGCCAAAATGTAAACATGACCTAATCTTTTAAGTAGACAGCTTAATGGATTAAGGTCAAGACAAAAGATCAGCATTGACAGAGTCGCACTGGATTATACACCTTTGAATTTTTATTCCTGGGATAACAATTTGTCTTTTAGCAAGGCTTAGATGCTAAATGGTTTGCCATATTTCATGGTCACTGTAATATAATTGATCACTGTAGGGTATCTCGTACATCTCATCAGGCTAAACAAGGAGAAAGATACTGTCAGCTGCCTGTCAGGTGCCAGGATCCGGCACATAATGCACGCACTCAGGTCATTCCACAACAAGTACAAATATGACTCTGTCATTGTCCATGTTGGTGTGAATGACCGGAGACGTACCTCCCTGGACCATATGAAAAGAGACATGGAGTAGCTCTTGGATCTTGTAGCTAAGGCAGGTATGTTCCTAGCCCTGAGTAGCATCCTGCCATCGCCCAGAATGATACCACAGTACAAGGACAAATTGATTGACTTCAACAATTGGCTAAGCTGCTGGTGTCATTCTAAGGGGATCCAGTATCTGTTTGCTTGGGAAGACATGGTCGACAGACCACAATGCTTTGCCAGAGATGGCCTGCACTTGTCGCCCCTGGGATTCCGGATACCGGCTAAGGTTCTTGCCACCCCTATAGTGCGTTTTTTAGGCAAAGTTCAAATGCTAAATTCACCACCATAACAGGTACAAGCAAGCAAACTCTGAGAGCAGTGCTACTCAATACTAGAAGTTTTAAATCTCAAAATGCACTCACGCAAGGCACTCCTTAAAATGGAGAACATCGACATCTGTGCAGTGACAGAGACTCGGTTCAAGGCTCCAGACAGAACCCCTACATTACCAGGCTATAATTCATACCACACCTTTCGGCCACCTAACCTGGACCGAAACACTAAAGCCAAAGGCGTGTCCATATTCACTAAAGATATCCGCACTTCCAGGCTTGTTGCTCAACATAATGAATCCGAAATTATCCAAGTGCAACTAACACTGGGCAAGACTGCAATTCCGGTTGTAGCTTGTTACAGATCCTCCACCATGCCCCAGGATTCCCACTGTTCATTTCTTAAGACACTGGGCGATTTCAACTAACCCACCATCAATTGGGAAAACTACTTATGTACCAACTCATTCGCTCAACAGTTTCTGGAATTCTTAAATTCTAACAGCTTGTCCACACCCCCAACAGAGTCAGCAATATCCTGGACCTGGTCATTATGAGTATGGGTAACCGGTGCTCCACACCAGAGGTCAACTCCTCGCTGGTTAGATCTGACCACAAGCTAATCACCCTAGACATCCATATCCCACCCCCACTCCCTCATTAAGGAAACCACCATCAAAAACTACTCCAAAGCCAACTTCATGCTTCTTAAGACAGAAGTGGCAAATTTCACGACACCCAAACAGATGGAAAATAGAGGTAGGACTGCTGAATCTTACACACACGCACTGTATAAGCACATACACGAGTGCATGGATCATGCCATCCCCAACAGAACCAAGACGCTATCCTCCAAAAAAGGGAAGCCAGTCTGGTGGTCCCCTGCCATAAACAAACTCTACAACAGAAGGAAGAAGCTGTTGCAAAAAAGAGTAAAATCCCAAGATTGGAGGAACTTCCTGGTCAGCCTGAGCAAGAAGCTGAGATCCCTCATATAATTCTCCAAAGCCGGTTATGAAAATAAAATTGCCACTGATTCCAAAGACATCCACAAAGCATTTTACAGCTATGTCAAGAATCTCAATGGCAACACTCGGATCTGCTCTGAGCTACAGCACAATGGCACTAAATATACAGAACCAACTGATATTGCCGACATCCTGGCAGATAGGTTCAGTGCTAACTTTACCCCCTTCTCACCCTCCAAAGGGCCCTTCTTAATACCAGAAGAATGCAAAGCCCCTGTGATCACGGATGAATAAGTAAAAGACCGCACTCTCCAAAGCCAAGAACATAGCATCCATGGGACCAGACAACATCCCAGGCTGCATACTGCACGAACTACAGAACAAACTTGCACCCCACCTAAGTACCTTGTTCAATCATAGCCTCACCTCAGGCTGTGAGCCTACTGAATGCACACAGCAATGGTTATCCCACTCCACAAAGGCGGTGCCACCATGGACCCTGGAAACTACTGCCTCATTAGCCTGATGAGCCTGGTCTGCATGGAACATATCATCTTGGAGCTTATAAACAAAGACATAGGTACCCTCCAAACCCTGGATCCCACTCAGTTTGGGTTTGTAAAAAGGTAGATCATGTCTATTAAACCTGATTGACTTCTTAGAAAGAGCCACTAGAGCCATAGACGAGGGTAAGGTAGTGCACACAGCCTATCTTGACCTCGCCAAGGCTTTTGATACCATCCCCCCACTCTGGAAATATAGATAAATTCACTAAACTGGGCGTAAATCCCTGTGTCACAAGATGGGTGGCCAACTGGCTCACTGATATAACCCACACAGTAAAATAGCTGAGTCCATGTCAGACTACAGACCAGTGACGAGTGGAGTACCACAGGGTTTGGTTCTAGGTCCTTTCCTGTTTGGCATCTACTTCTCTGAAGTGCAGGACAACACAGAAGGTCTTTGGCTAACAAAGTTTGCAGATGACTGAAAACTGGGAGCTATAATAGAATCACCTAATGATGTAGACATTCTACAAAAAAAGCCTCACAGAGACAGATGCTTGGTGTCAAAGTCATGGCCTCAAGCTCAATGCCAAGAAGTGCATTGTCATCCCCTTTGGGAAAAACTCAGTACCCATGAACTACCACATAGACAGTAGCTCAGTAAACACTGAAAGTGTGATGAGACCTTGGGACACAGGTGGCTAGTAGTCTCTCCTTTGATAATCATATAGCCACAGTAGTCAGGAATCCCTCTATGTGGCACACCTCATCACAAAAGGGTTCTCCTCTAGAAAAAAGGAGGTCATTGTTCCTCTCCCCTTCTACGTGGCACACCTCATCATAAAAGGGTTCTCCACTAGAAAAAAGGAGGTCGTTGTTCCTCTCTACTCATCCCTCATCAGACCCATTATAGAGTACACTGCCCCATTTGGCATGCATCTCACAAGACACCTACAACATTTGGAAAGGCCACAGAAATACCTTACTAAGAGGATTACCGGCTTCAAACAGATGCCATACACAGACCATCTCAAAAAACTCCATCTCTACTCCATCGCATATCGCCTACTCAGAGGTGATCTCTGCCTAACATACAAAGCTATGTCAAACCCAGAGCTGTTGGACATGCTACACTTAAAGAAATCCTAATCTCTCCGAACCACACACTCCATGGGACCTAAACCTTGTCACCACAATAAACAGAACATACTAGAGGGATAGATGCCTGTCCCAGAGGCTTCCCCAACTCTGGAACAAACTACCCATTTATGCCAAGCAAAGCTCCTCATTGGCCCTCTTTAAGAAAAATCTTGACAACTGGATGGGAAATAGAAAATTCACCCTGGGGATCACTTCTGTGGCACTGCTTGACAGATGCACAGGAAAATCATTTTCTTGGGTGGCGAAAGCCAGGGAACCTTTTTGGCTAGGCTTATATAGGCCCCAGGGCTGATAGCCTAGTACCTACCTATGAACCTACAAGCATTCCGTTATCCATGAATGAGGGATGCTGTCACATGCTTTTTTTTGTAATCTGTCTATGCCATACCTGGATTCTTCCTTTTACAATTTTATATTATGATTTTATTTAACAACATATGATCATTTGTTCCTTATGACTTTCTTTTCTTACCATTTTAGTCTATTGCCATGGTTGTGTTTTCTTCTAAATAACAATAAACACTGTCAGCATCAATTCCATTATATAGTTCATGCATTGTCAGAAGGCAAGTTATTGCTCTATAGATTTTAGGACAGCTTGCAGGATCAGTCTTGAGGAGTATAGTTTTTCCTGTTGTTAACCAGGTTGATGTATCTTCAGGGTGTGCATATAAGTGGTACTTAGTCAGGACTAACTCTTCATGTAAAGATGTAGATACTTTTAGCCAGAAGTTAGGTACTGCATCTGGGCTGGGTTCCACTTAGGAGCTTTTCTTAATTTTGTTTCAGTTTCTCTGGCCGTAACTTCATCCCATTTCATATCCTGTGCATTCAAGCTTCTTACTGTTTCTTATATTTCTTCTTTCCTTTCAGCATTTTTATTACGTTCCACAGGGTCTTCATAGATATTTCTCCAAAATATGTCTATTTCTTCTTTTTTGGTGGTGTATCAATTCCTTTTGCTTTAAATCCCAACTCTCTATAAAGGTTTTTGTGTTATCAATGAATTGCTTATTCTGTACTTTCCCTTTACAATTATCTGCATATCTTCTAAGTTTTTTCTGTCTGTGTTGATATCTTTAGTTTATTATTTGCAGTAGTGTACGATAGATCCTGATCTGTTCTAATACTGTGTTGCTTTTATCATGTCTCTCTTAAGTATTTTTGCTGATCTGTTCCTTTATTTATACTCTTCTAAAAGTAGCACTACTTGTCTTGATTGCGTTAAAGTTGTTTCAATGCAATACTTCCAAGATGGCATTTGATTTCTTCCTTCTGTTCCCTTTTTGCCCAGTATTTTTGTGGTAAGACTTTATTATTAATTTAGCTGCACAGTAATATATCCTATTTACTTCTAATCTGATAAAGATGAATTTCTGTTAATAGTATTGATTACTGTGTTCATTTGTTTTATCAGACTTCTAGCATTTTGTGTCTTACTGACTTTCTGTAATGTGTTTCTTTCATCGATGTCTATCTATCGCTATTAAAGCAAGCAACTCTAACCTTAGATCTTTTCTTCTTGTAAAATGAGGGCATATTCTTTATTGTCTGTTTCCTAAGGGCATTCAAAAGAAAGTTCCAGAATGTCTTCCTGTGACATATTCTCTTCAGCTGCATCCTGCTTTATCCTTTGCTCTTTCATATGTGAACTTACTGGTCTATCATTCTATGACATTGGCTGTGTCAGAGTTGCCACCATTTCTGCTCCTTCCCTTGATGTGCATCTCCCTCTGAGCTTTTCTACTGTTTCATGCTGAAGGCTCCAGAGTATCTTCATAAGACAACTGATCAGATCCTACCCATTCCGTTCCATCTGTTCCTCCTTAATTTGGGGACTCATTGTTCTATCATGCTGTGATGTTGCCAGAACTGTATTTTCTACACTAAATTCTTCACTTTGCAGGTTATCCATAACTTCATTTTCTATTACTTCTGCATTACTAATCCTCTTTTCTACTTCCCCCTTTGGTTTCCTTTTTTTTTTTTTTGTTTTTTGTGTGTGTGTGTATTGTAAACTTTTCCATATCCAGATGCCTTTTTTCTATATCACTGGTGCTGCTTTTGTTTTATTACTTTTCCTTTCTCGTTTGAATAAATATTCACCATATTAAATCTCTTTTTCTTTCCCATGTCCATCTTTCTTCTTCAGATGTCTCCTGCTCCAACTGTTTCTCCTTATTTGGGAACTCATTGTTGCATTATGCTGTGACGTAACATGTATTAGACTTTTTACACTAAATCCTTCACTTTGCATAAATCCTTCACTTTGCAGGTATTCCATAACTTTAGCTTCTATTTGTTTAACTTCTACTTTACTAATCTTCAGTTTTACATTGCCCCTTTGTGATCTTACGTTTTGTATTATGACATTTTCCAAATCTGGGTGCATTTACTTGTAGTTTTCTTAAAATATCTTTGCAGCCATTTTTTTGTATTGATTAGTTTGGCTTTCTCCTTTGCATAGATATTTCACCATATCAGACTTCCTTTCTTATCCCATGTCCATTTTTTCTTTTTTATACTTATCAAACATCTGTAGGTTTTGTTCTTTATATTGTCACACTTTGTCAGTTGTTTCTTTTTACAAAAAGCCCAAGATTTCTTGATCTATGTAATGTTTTTCATGAATCTGTTGAATTAATGAAAACAAGTTTGCATCTGAAGCTTTTGACAGTTTTTCCTTCTGAAAGTATTTTTCTTTCCTGTAATTTCTGTCTCAATCGTTTTGAATATGAGCTTCTTGCATAATAGTAACAATGCATAAGTTCTTTCTTATCCTCAGTAATCCACTCTATCATCTTCATGACCATTTTTTGGCCTGTCAGTTTTTATTTTGGACTACTATTTCCTTCTACGACACGATGGTCATCTTCCCCCTGGCCTAACCCCATTCTACAAATGTTTCTGCATCTTGAGGATTCTATACTGTCACTGTCATTTTTTTCAGTCCTGGTACCAGTGCCCTACCAGGTCTGTGTACATTTTTATCCTAGGACTTGTGCACCCAGCTGTATTTTATTTTTTAACCTACTTCTGATCATGATATGTGTGTCCTCTTGGTGAGATTTTGTAAAAACAGGGTGCATCTCATAAAGGTATTCACCAACACTTGAGGACGAATTCACCTCCAGCAATGCCACTCTGCTTTGCTCCCTGCTTTTGTCATTTCTTCATTTGGATCCCTGTACATTTCCTGTACGAGTCATCCACTGTACCTGTAGAAACCTTGCTGTTTGTTTTTCTTTTTAGTAAAAATCAGTAAAGCTGTATTAGTTTCCCAACACATCGTCCAGTGTCAGCATTACTACTTTTTTATTTGATTTTAAATATCATTTTATTCTCAGAGCATTAGTTGCATTAATTGTCTAGCACATCTAGTGTCAGTATTTCTTTTTTTTTCTTTAACGTTTTGCTTGATTTTTAAATGTTCATTTTATTCCCATAATGATTGAATGCAGGGCAGGGAATCTTGCAATCTGGCAAATGAATATAAAGTGATGCACTCTCATCCTGTCATGTTGTATCTGATTCCCTCAGTCTGTGTCTGCCTACCGTATACCTCCTAGTTAGTGTGCAGTAGCACTAATAAAGTACAGCAGCTGACAGCAACTAGTATCTATTGCTTTTTGTTATTTGTAAGGGCAGTAATAGTTGTATACAGAAATTTTCTGTTATAGGATAATTGTGTGTTTCACTGCAAAAAGTATTTTAATTCATCAGTATCTTTAGACAGCATCTTCCGTACCCACAGTACCTCCATTTGGTACACTGAAATTGCTTGATGTTCAGTTAAACCAAGGCACTTTGTTATTAATAAAAATAAACATTTAAACGGGCTGGGTCCAGAGCAGCATTGCAGTAAAGGTATTAAGCTTGCTTATCATTCACTATGAATATGCTTGGTATGTTTTACTCTTTTTTTATAGCTGAATGAGTTGCAGTTAAGTAACTATTTCAGTCGACTTTGTCTGACATTGTCAACACAAGAATAGCGAAACTGCAGAACATCGAACAAGTAAACGGAAATCTCCGTAAGGGGAGATTTCTGTTTACTTCAGTGTAGTGCGGTCTCGGATTTGGTATATTTAAGTAGCGGCGGGTGTGGGGGGGGGTGCAGGGAGGCTTGCCCCCCTGCATACACCATTTATTTATTTTTTGTTATTTATTTATTTTTTTCTGAACATTTGATGTTTTAACAGCTCGATCACTAAAGGTCAACCTTTAGTGATTCGAACTGTTAAATATTCGATGTTCTAATTTTTCAACAATTAGCTTACCCTACATTGTAAATTCAAAGGGGATACAATATATATCAGACTGGAAGGAGATGGCAAAACATCCTAACTGCTTTGCCAGTAATAGCCTACACCTCTCCTCAAGACTTTTTTATATTGGCTAAAGAAATTGTCAACCTTTGTAGTGCCCTTTTAGGCAGTGTAAGTTTTCTAAAGTTTCCAGCATAGCAAAACAGAGTCCAGATAATGTTAAGTTATCGCTGCTCTGTTGTAGGAACCTTATCAAGAAACTCCACTCCCTACAAGCACTTGTTACCAAAACCTTGCTATACGCGTTATCATAGAGACCTTGTTCAAACCAATAAAAGAACTCCATCATTGCAGGGTTTCAATACCCATTATCCATTCATTCCTCTTGTGTTAGACAAAATCACAAAAGGCAGAGTGTCTACATATTCTTAAAAAACAGTTCACCTCCAGACTTGTTATACTAGTTAACAACCTAGAACTCCTCTACATCTAACTTACTATCAACTAAACCCTTTATTATATCATAAATAGATGTAATACTCTTTTTATATCCCCCCTGTCTACACCTCCTACCCAATTAGTATGGAGCCCCTGTGCATTAAGCCAAACATATTTCTCTAGGGTTGTTCACCTGCCCCTACATAAACTGAGACCTATACATCCTCTAACATGTATGCTCAGAAATTCCAGGGCTTCATAACTACAAACTTTCTGGACCAGTTAGTCCACACTCCAAACAGGGACAACAGAATCCTGGATTTGGTCCTTACTAACATGGAGCAGCTTTGCTCCCCAAGAGTTGTACTTCCTCCCTGGTCAAATCAAACTACAGATCAATGAACTTCACCGTAAGACTGAAGCATTAAGCAACTTCCAATATCTTGGTATTCAGAGATTATGTAAAGGCTAATGTCCTAAAAGTGAATGATGACCTGGCTAAATTCAAAAGGCTTTTCTGTACTGATGACCCCACTGCTTATGCAGATTAATTTACTGCCAGATTCTGTGCACACATAAATAGCTACATAGATGCATCAGTGTTTCCCTCAGAAATAAATACAACTCCAAATCTAAAAATAAACATCTATGCTGGAACCTTAATATAAACAGGCTGGGTAATAAAAGAAAAAAAAAACTCATTGCATGCAAAAATAAATTTCACACTCAAGATGCCAAAAAACATTCATGCTAAACTAAGCAAGGAATTCTGGACCCTGATCAAATCAATCATGGCCACATATGATGTAAAAATAGCCAGCATGGTGAAGGGTAATTACAAAGCTTTCTTTATCATGTTAGAATCCTCAGAAACAAGACCCATCACTTTGCAGAACTAATACTATATGCTGTCACATACTCAGGCCCGGAAGACATAGTCAGTCTACTAGCAGACATGTTAAGCTTAAACAAGTCCTCAATGTTCTGTCTAACGCGAATAATACGACATCTGTGGGGCCAAACAGCATACCAAGTTGCCTACTTGTTAGCCTGAAACATGACTTGTCAGACACACACCACAGAGTCTATTCAATATCAGCCCCTGTAAGGGCAGGGGTCATTGTGCCAGATGAATGGAGGGCAGCAACAGTCATTCCATTGCACAAAGGTGGGGCTTCCATGTACCTGGGTAATTATTGACCCATAAGCCTGACCAGCCTCAACTATGACTGTGGAAAGGATCATTATAAAATGTATTTAACCAGGGTAAAGCACTGATTGAAATGGATTTATTTTAGTCTTAGCCTGGACCATTTTATAATATAGATTGCCAACTCAAGCAGGTTTGGATTCATCAGGGGACAAACCTGCCTACTTAACCTGGCTGACTCCTTCAAAACAGTTGCTGTAGCAGTGGATGGGGGCAAATCAGTGCACACTGCATATACACAAGTTGCAAAGATGTTCAGCACATCACACATTGAAGTACCATAGAGACACTCTCCAAGCTAAATGAAAATCCCTATGTAACTCATTGGATAGTAAATTGAAGTACAAATAGAACCAAGGAGATAAAGGTAGTCTGCTGTACATCTAGCAAAAGAGCTGTCACTACAGGTCTACCCCAGAGGTCAGTTTTTGGGTCACCACTCTTTGGCAATTACTTCTCAGAAGCCAAAACTAATATAAAGAGCTTGTGAGGGTTGGGAGGGTGGCCTAATGGTTAAGGTGTTTGCCTTACAAACACAAGGTGCAGGGTTTGAGTCTCACAAGGGATAATTGGCTAGGCTTCCAATGGCTCGCAAGGGCAGTTAGCTTAGTACTAACCTATGAACCTATGAACTTACTACATTTGCAGTTGACTGCAAACATGGTGCCATCAAACCTCCCCATCAGACACTATGATCCTCCAAGTGGGCCTGTCCCAAACAAATCTGGTGTCAAATCCATAGGTTAAAACTAAATGTCAAGAAATCTATAAATGTATAATTGTATCCCTTGGTAAGCAAGACTTACCTTGTAACTATCACACTGACAACCTACCTCTGAAAATCGATCCTGTAGTAAGGGATTTGGAAACCTACATCATCAAGAAACTGTCCTTTGATCACCATGTATCCACTATTGTATGGAAGTCCTTTTTCATTGCATGGTTTATTTATAAATACATTTATATATATAAGTATGGCATCCAGGTCTAGATATATAATCATTCCACTGTACTACACACTCATTGGGTCTTTTGGTATGTATTTGTCCAAACAGTTGTCACATAATTGAATGACCACAAGGATTCCTCACTAGGAAAATCAAGGGCCTAAATCAAAAAAACTATGTAGGCCATCACAAAGCCTTGTCTCTCTACTTGGTGTCATACAGGCTGCTGTGTTGTGATGTCTGCGTTGCATAGTGATCCTCAACAAACCCTATCCTGTCAAATCTATTGCACATTCACAAATCCATTGGTTGTATAAACACCTGCCCAATACATCTCGATCTCTTCTGCAACATAAATGGAACATATTTGAGGGATAAGTATGCATCACAGAAAATTCCACTTATAATTAACTGCCTTCCACTCCTTGTAAAGCAAAGTACTTGTTTTACTGTATTCAGGCATCATTTAAATGAGTAGATGGATGACCACTAATTCACCTCCTAGTTTAGTACCCTTGTCCATCATGGATAAAAGCATTCTCACCAGACTAAGCAAACAACTCAGAGGACAAATAAAGTCTACCAAAGCCAAATTTGAGGTAAGTTTGGCCTCCCAGGCCAAGGACAACCACAAAACATTCTTTAGCTATGTCCACAATCTTAAAGGCAATACACAGTTGTGTGCAAGAGCTCATTGTAAATGGCGCCACCTATACTGAGCCAGAAGACGTAGCAAACCTCCTGGCTGATAAATTCAGCTCCAGCTTTACTCCTCTCTCCCCCTCAACCTTCCCTCAGGAAATGTCATCAAATATAACTCCCCCTACTATCACTAGGGAACAGGTCCTTAATGCTCTCTCTAAGACCAAGAACACTGCATTAGTGGGCCCAGACAATATCCCAGGATGCCTTCTAAATTGCATGAAACATGACGTATCAGGGCCTCTGGAATTACTATTTAACTGTAGCCTCCAAACAGGCTTCATGCCTCAAGAATTGAGAAAGGCAACAGTTATCCCTCTTCTCAAAGATGGGCCACCTACAGACCCTGGAAACTACAGACCCATAAGTCTCACTAGTCTTATATGTAAAGCCATGGAAATAATTATCATGGAGATGATCAGTAGAGATATAGTAAACCTCCAGACACTGGATCCAACCCAGTTTGGTTTAGTCAATGGCAGATCATGCCTGCCCAAGCTAGTGGACTTCTTTGAGAAGGTCACCAAAGCAATGGATGAGGGCAGAATCATTCACACTGCTTACATTGACCTGGCCAAGGCATTTCACACAATACCCTACTCAAACATTGTTAAGAGGTTAGGTACAAACCCATATGTCACACAGAGGGTAGCCAACTGGCTCACAGAGAGGACCTAGGAAGTTAGAATTGGGAAGTCGACCTCTACAAAGAGGCCAGTCACAAGTGAAGTCACTTGGGAATCAGTCCTTGGACCTCTCCTTTTTGGCATTTACTTCTCAGAAGTCAAGGCCAATGTCAGTGTTCTCTGGCTGACTAAATTTGCAGATGATTGCAAATTAAGAGCTGTAATTGAATTTCACACTGACACAAATGTTCTCCAGGAGGGGCTGACACAGATAAACAACTGGTGTTAGAGCCACGGACTAGAATTAAATGCCAGGAAATGCATAGTAGTATCTCCTTTGGGAAGTCATCCATCCCTGGTAACTATCATATTGACAACACACCCCATAGAGATGACCCAGCAGTCAGGGACTTAGGGACACACACACACACACACACACACACACAGTAATCTAGCTTTTGATCATCATGCGTCTACAGTGAGGAAATCATTCTATGTTGCACAACATATAAACAAAGGTATGACATCTAAGTCCAAGGAAGCCCATTGTTCCACTATATTTGGCATTCATCAGACCTGTTATTGAGTGTAATGCCCCCATTGGTATGTACCTAACCAGGAATATCCAACAGTTGGAACATCCACAGAGGTTACTCACCAAAAGAATACAGGGTGTAAGTAATTTGTCCTATGCAGACCATCTCAAGGCCCTATCCCTATATTCTGTCTCCTAGAGGCTTTTGAGGAGAGATCTATGCCTGGCATACAGGGCATTGTCTGACCCCACTTTGATGGACCTCCTGCATATCCACAAAACAAACAGTACCAGAATTACCCAGACTTTTGCTTGTGATATAAATAAGACCTGATGGAGAGACAGGTATGTATCCCAGAGACTACCCCATCTGTGGACCAGTCTCCCCATCCATATGAAGCAGAGTTCCTCCCTAACCCATTTCAAGTGCAGCTTAGACAACTGGTTAGGAAACTGAAAAGTCATCCCTGGTTTGGCACCTATGTCTTTAATGATCACAGGTAACCTGTAAATGGTTCCTCTCCCAGGCCCATGCTTACACTTATCAAGGGTATCAGAACTTGTCAGAGGTTTTGGATGCATGGCTAGGCTTAAAAGGACCCTTGTGGTTATTAGCCTAGTAAACACCTATGAACCTATGGATAGGGACAACATACAGATCTTCCAATATATCCTCCTCCTGCCCATCTCTGGGTTATTTGTACACAAAATATAAGGGTTGAAAACTACCATAGGAATATAAGGCTAGGCTTCTTAAGATCTTAACAGGTTTACAGGTACTTTCTAGGCTATTGATCTATCAGTTAAAATCCCATGCTGGGACTGCTGTATCCCTTGTGAGGTGCCTCTCACTTCCTTGCTTGAAACATTACTTGCCAGTTCTGCTGTATCTCTCTGAATGCTTTTGTCTGTCGTTCATCACCCCCTCTATCTTCTGTAAAGAGGTTGATTACATGCTGAGTGACCCTTGTTATACCCCCATGAAGATCCTGCAGAGTGCACCCCCAAGACTCTACATCTGGCTCGCACTCCCCAAGCTCTGTCTACTTTGATGGTGTCCCACCTCACGTACCTTCATTCATTTTATTTCCTTGTGTGCGTAGCTCCTTCAACTTTTGTTTGACCAAATAAGAGGCTTTGCTGAAATCCAAGTGTACTTTATCTATTGGTTCCTTTTCTCATGTTTAATACTTGTTTTTATATATCAGGCTGTTTGCCTCAAGGAAGTTTTTTATTTAAAGCAGAAAAATTACTGGAACCAAAGTGAATGAAGGTAGCCTCAAACGTCAAAAATATGTATTTTAATAATCCAAAGAAATACAAATGAATGAAAGGATTAAGCATTTTCCTCTGCAAACATAACCAGACTTCTTCAGAATCAATTATACACATTCATAGCAACCTTTTAAATACCCCACTCAAATGATCATGTTCATTCCCCTCCAATAAAAGCTAAAATGCAATTAAAATGTAATTGGAATGCAATTAAAACCTGAACAGGTGTGAAAATCAAGAACCAAGCAATACCAAATGCAGTTTAAACATAGTAAGACTTGAGCCTAAGAAGACTGGCAGTAGAATTTTGGCATACGGCAAGGTAAACAATACCTGTTGCAATTACAGTGAAAACAGGGTTAAATAATGCTCTGAATAACCTTGACAAAAATTACCCTCCAGGATGTATCTACACCGGGGGCAGAAGGGCTTAATCCTTTCTTTAATTTCTATTTCTTTGGATTATTAAAAGGCCGCAGTGGTGCAGCAGTTAGTGTTGTTGCCTCACAGCAAGAGGTTTTCCCATTTGATTCTCAGCTGGAGCACCATATGTGTGGAGTCTGTATGTCCTCCCCGCAGTCAAGTAACGTTAAAGACATGCAGGTAGGTGAGAGCGTGAATGGGTGTGCCTTCTTGGAAGTTTGGGCATCGGGCTTGCAACTCAGCACCGTAAAAATCCACTGCCAGTCATCAGCGGATCGGTGTTCCGCTGTGGTGACCCCTAACCAGGAAAAGCCAAAAGAAATTACTATTAAAATACATATTTTTGATGTTTCAGGCTGCCTCCATTCACTTTGGTTCCAGTATTTTTTCTGCTTTGAGCAACTTTTGTTTTTATTTATTTTTTTTTTTTGGTTTTCATTTCATTTGTGTTATGTCTTTACCTGATCCTCCCGTGGCTGTGGTGGCCAAAAGAACATCAGTTTGGAGAGTGTGGGTGCTAATGTGGATTTGCTCACCTAGTTGGTGCAGGAGTTGAGCTGCAAAGTTAATAATACATTATCCCAGCCGAATACTGATAGTGAAGTTTTAAACACCCCCCTCTTGCCTCATCATGGCTGGGCAAAGGGGACCACAAGACTGCCCTATGGTTGTTAACGACACTCACTCTGCACAACTAATGGACAGTGAGGGTATAAAATTAGCCGATTGGTTCAATGTCCCTATGAATTTCAACACTGGTGCTGGCAAGCAGATAATGATGCAGTCTCTTAGGCACCTTCTGGAGAAGTTTGAGAACACACTCTTCAAATGCCGTAAGATACAACTGGAAAATTTATTTTATTTTTATTTAACATTTGCTTACCAGGGAAAGTTTGACTTGGAACAAAGCCAATTTTCAGTGGAGGCCCAGGGAGAAATGCTCTAGATGCATGTCTTTGTAGTGTGGGAGGAAACTGGAGTACCCCGAGAAAACCCACATAAACGCAGGGAGGACATGCAGATTCTGCACAGAAGGCACTCCAGCCGAGTCAAACTGGATAACCTCTTGCTGTGAGGTGACAACTCTACCACTGGACCACTGTGCTATCCCTCTAATAACAAGTAATGATTTTCAATAAATAATACATAACATACATAGTGTCCTAGAGTTCTGAGTGATTTTTTTCCTTCACTGGGGACTTTACAATTTATCTCAGAAATGGCTGTGCGTGTGCGTGTGTGTGTGTGTGTGTGTGTGTGTGTGTGTGTGTGTGTGTGTGTGTGTGTGTGTGTGTGTGTGTGAACGTGAACATATGTGCTTGTGTCTGTTTGGTAAAAGTTAGCTGTAATTTCACAGGTTATTTTATAAACCAGAAGACATGGTAAGATTAATAAGTATGATTTTGTGGCTCAAAATAAACAAAAACATACAATTTAAAATCAGTGTTTTTGTAAATGAAGAGTAGTTGCTGCCAGAAGTACTAATGTATAATATACTAACATTAGAAGTAGCAATCCAACATCAGAAGATAACATTGCCCAACAAGTTAATTTTACCATTGGAAGGGGACTAGACAAGAACAACAAATGAGATGTAATATGGGTGAGCAATGGAAATAGATTAAATGCCTGGAAGAAGTCAGACAAGGATAGTTATTCAGGTGCTAAGATGCAATATGGGAGACCCAAGCAGGAATCCTGTGAATCTCACTAGTATATTGTGTTACTCTGTGTTGACTGCACTATGCACGTTTACTCTCTCAAGTCACATCTGGAAAGAAAGTTGTGGTTTATAGTCTGTTTGCAGATTAAAGTAGCCAGTGCCTCAAGTTCTGAGGAAAAAGACTGAGTTATGATGTGATATAAAAATATCACCATCAGCAAGACAACTACAAGATAAGCCAAGATATGCTTGTTCTGAAGACTTTTGCCTACAGCTTTGCCAAAATAAGATGCAGGGAATTTCAACAAACATAAATCTGTTACTGAAGTAAAAACTGCACGAGTCACTCTTTAAGACTAAGATAAAAAAAAGTCATCAAATGTTAAGCAGTTTTGTAAGTGTTACTGTAATTTTGCCATCTTGCCAGTAAGTGTAATTCCATTAGATGAACCCACATTTGCATTCCCAATAAATGAGCTTTAGCAGTGGCAGTCGGGATATGTAGCAAAACTCATCCAAGGACAACATACTGGGATGAAAGAACCCCTGAGAGGTTCAAATTACTTTCTTTTAGATTCTTACGTCCGTGAATGCTTGAAAGTTGGGAGGGTGCCTAAGGGATTACAGACTTGGAAATTCCCCATGGAGCTTATCCCTGATTTCTTCCATACATGAGGAATTGATTTGCCTTTTTGATAGGTATGGATGTGAGCTTCTTCAAGTATTGATGAAGCA
Organism: Protopterus annectens; assembly: GCF_019279795.1. Classification (NCBI taxonomy): domain Eukaryota; kingdom Metazoa; phylum Chordata; order Ceratodontiformes; family Protopteridae; genus Protopterus; species Protopterus annectens. The sequence goes on along the minus strand of NC_056747.1, from coordinate 535,927,507 downwards.
TAACCTAAAAACAATAGAGGGATTAATTGTGGTACCCAATAAAATGGACACTCTAATCATCTCAGACTTGCTGTTTTAACAGAACAGGCAGCAATACCAAGTTATTTTTCTAAAAATTGATAAAGAGATCAGGGACATTAAGAGGAGAAGGAGAAGGAAATGGGCAGGGTCAAGATCAAATATTCTGAAGGGGGGGTATATCCAAAACCTCCGGTGGCTAATTCCACAAATTCTAATCTGTATGATAACTACCAGTATCGGACAGAGGTGAACACTGAGGAGGTGGCCATCCCTTTAAAGCAAGTCCCTGTCAGGAGATCAGAGAGGGTAAGAAATCAGTGAGTATGTCAGCAGGACCCCCCCCCAGGCATGCTCGCACCTCAGGGAGCTCCCAATATGGCAGGAAGACGAGCCTGGACTTACGCAACAACAATCGGTTGTGGAGGAGGTATTAATGGGCTCCTTGGCCGATGATGATTTTTGTAGTGGTTATTGTCCACACGTAATGCAGAACTGTTCAGGTGATTTTGAGCTATTTAATTTCTCCAACCAATGTTTCAACATTGCCCATGCTGACTTGTTTAGCAAAGGATACAATTTTGTTCCCTCCTGTCACCTACTAGCCCTCCCCTGGCCAAGCGACTTCAGCGATAGCATGTTCATGAGCTTCCCTCCTCTACCAGTAAGACAGGCTGGTAACCCAATGCCCATTTGTGGGCTTAAAGATCCTGTATCAAAAACGGACACAGCATCAAACAGCAAGCGTCCACCAACCAAAAAGACAGATATAAAGTATGAAAAGATATTAATGTACCATAAATAAGTGAAACCTTCAGTTTTACTTGTACTAGTGGTTTCTTACAAGCCTAGCTAGTCCCGGTGAGCATGTTATCATGAACGCCTACCCATTCTACTACCTGACCTTCTTTTATCCACCCTCTCCCATCCCTGACTCTACATATTCCCCTCTAAGAATATGAAAGCAAATTACATAAATTTTCTGGCATAACTCTTACTGTTTCATTCCCCTTCCCATAGAACAAAAGGACTCCCTTGTAAATTGAAATTATAGATAAGGAAATTATCACTATCACCCTACATTTGGCAAATATCCTTCTCCTCTGACAGGATAGTACTCAGATTGTTTTTGTTTGTTTGTTTGGTGCAATCTCCGTTTTTGGTGTAGCTCACCCTTCCTCACTTAATACCTTACATCTGGGTTATGGCTATTTTAGTCCTTTAGAACCCAGGGCAATATCTTTATACTCTGATATACCTACAAGCCTCCCCTGGCCATGCGACTTTAGCGATAGCGTGCTCACCAGGTAAACTAGTATAAATCTCTCACATTACTGTAGCTGAGTGTAAAAGTTTCATTCTTATACTCCTGCACCTTCCAATTAAGTATACTGTGTTAGATATTATTAACTGTGGTTTTGCCAATAGCTACATTTCTTGCAAGGAAGCTGATTTGAAACTATGTAACATTGATTGTTGCTGCTCGTGTTAATAGCATGTTGCAGCTGCATTGCATAGTGTAATCTGCTGCCTAAACTCTTCACAGTAATTTTTTGCATTTTTACTATAGATATTAGGAACAAGCTACTTTTTACACATGTTAAGACTGTTGGCTGTAACTATATTTCTGTTATACACTAGAGACATTTGGTACTGCATGTGTTCGATCCTATATATATATTATACGTGCATATTAATGCCAGGCTGTGTTTCAACTCCTAGTCAGTTTTGTTAAGTTTTTTGGCCTCTGTGATTTGGTTCCAGATATTTTATTGTCAGAATTCATCTACTGTAAATGTTACTACTCTACATAGCCAGAGACTCTAAAGAAACTTACTGCGATGTGCTGTTTTTAAGGGTATAGAGCCATCTGGTGTCCTATTACCTCCTGCAAGCTCTTATAACTATTATTTTTTTTTCAGTCTTGTTTTTCCCTCCTTACCTCCTAGCTTCCCCCTCTACCAGTAAGACAGGCCGGTAACCCAATGCCCATTCGTGGACTTAAAGATCCTGTATCAAAAATGGACACGGCATCAAACGGCAAGCATCCACCAACCAAAAAAGACAGATATAAAGTGTGAATAAGATGCTAATCTACCATAAATAAGTGAAACCTTCACTTTTACTTGTACTAGTGTTTTCTTACAAGCCTAGCTAGCCCTGGTGAGCAAGTCATCAGAAACACTTACCCGTTCTACTACCTGACCTTCCTTTATCCACCCTCCCCATCCCTGACTCTACATATTCTCCTCTAATAATTTGAAAGCAAATTGCATAAATCTGTCTGGCATAACTCTTACTGTTTCAATCCCCTTCCCATAGAACAAAAGGACTCCCTTGTAAATTAGAAAGCAATAATTTCTTTATCTATAGTTCTGTCACCTTACATTTGGCAAATATCCTTCTCCTCTAACAGGATAGTACTCGCAGATTGCTTTTGTTTTGTTTGGTGCAACCTCCATTTCTGGTGTAGCCCCGCTCTCACCCACCTCCCGTATCATATTCTTTATACCTAACCACCTGTTTCCTCCTACCATTAGACCCCTCCCCTTCCTATAACATGGCTAATTTCACTACACTCCCTTTTCTAACCATTGATAGCTAACCTTTTTTAACTGTCTTTCTTTAAACCACAACCTCAAAACCATTTACATTTACCTAATACTCCTATTCATATTATTTCTCCCTCTCCAACCATGCATTTCTCACTGCTCTCTACCCTATTCCTGCCTCCACTATTCCTCCTACTCGCTTTTACATCATCTCCAACACTTCTACCCTCTTTTCATAAAGACCCTACCTACCCTCATACTTGTCTTCTCTTACTCACAGCAACCTACAACTATCTCTACATCTATCTTTCCCATCAATACTCAACTCTCTAAAATAAAAATGTTTCCCTCCCACCCACCCACTCATATCAAAAAACAAGACAAAGTACATTAAATACTACCCATTAAAAATCAAACGGCATTATTATCCTACTACCCTGCTCTTGTCTGGTGACATACACCCAAATCTAATCTACCACCCTACTAAACACCTCACCAAACACAGGCTGCATCCATAACAAACAAACAAAACTCTTTTTATTATATCAGTACATGAAGCATCCTTAACAAACTCAGCCAATTTCATGCATGGATATCTACTCAGATCCCGATGTTATTTCCCTAGCTGAAACTTGGCTAAAACCTCAACACCGAGCTAAAGATATTCTCCCCCTGGATATAATATGCTCCGCCTAGACCGTCTTAACAAAAAAGGAGGAGGAGCTGCCATTGCCTTCTCCAAAAACCTCACTAGCTCCCATCCTATGCAGTCTATCCTGTCCTTTACTCCTGATGAAGTACTGGCAGGTAACCTTAAGCTCAATGACTATACTACCATTACTGTAGTAGCCATCTGCATCCCACCTGAGGACAACATCCCCTTGCTGGAAAACATTCTCTCATATCTCTCCCAAAACTTCTCTAATGAAACTATTCTCCTTGGGATGTAAACATAAATTGGAAAACCCTCAGTAATCCAAGCTCTCCACTTCATATAAATCTATATGGATTTACACAATGTTTCTCTCAACCAACCCATACTAATAACTCTCACTCTCCCAGCACACAAATAGATTGAATACTTGTTTCAAATCCCTCCAAATACCACAGCCCCGAAACTCTTCCTGACTCCCTGAGTGACCACTCACCAGTTAAAGTGCTCAGGTATACTCATCATCTCTCTAAATCACACAAATTCATCACCTGTTGTAAATCCTCTAACTTTAACCCTGAAACATTTAATACCCTACCCTCTAGAGTAAATTGGAACTTCCTCACACAGCTCCCACTTGATGAAGCAGTCCAAAGTTTCAACTCAACTTTCCTTAATATCTTACACTCACTAGCCCCACTCCAGAAAGTATGGATAAATTATATCCTCCTGATTATCTAAAACTACTCACACCCTTATGAAAGCCAGAGATAAGGCATGGAAAACATGGGTACAATCTAAACTCCCTGCCAACTTGCAAAAGTATAAAGAACTTAGAAATCAGACAAAAAATTCATCAATAAAGATAAAAAAGATTTCTACTACAACCCACCCTACAACTCTAAAATCTGATCCTAAAACATTCTGGAACACTACGAACCAAATACTACACCCTGGCAACCCTACCCCACCCAATCCATGCCCAGACAAATCACCTGAAGAAACTGCCAACACTTTCAGTACCTGTTTTACAGAATCAATAGCCAAACTATTCAACCCCAACCCAAACTTCTCAAGCAGCAGTGCTCCTAACTGCTCAGAACCCTCTCCATCTACTAACTCTGCAAATACTTTCTCCCTTTAACCAGTTTCGACTACCTACATCAAAACACTACTCTCCAAGTTAAAACCATGCTCTGTATCTGCTGACAATATCTCTTCATATTTTCACCAGATAGCAGCACACACTCTTGCTCTGCCTGTATCTATCATAATCAATCGCTCTATCTTTGAATCCACAGCTCCATCAATCTGAAAACAATTCTATACACTACCCATTCACAAAGGAGGTAACTCTTCTGAAATCTCCAATTTCAGACCTATTGCTATCCCCTTCCATTTATCTAAAGTCTTGGAGAAATGTATACATAAACAAGTTATGCAATATCTCATACAGGAAAAATTGCTAACTCCTACACAACATGGTTTCTGACCCAAACATAGTACCAGTACAGCTCTACTGTCCTTCCTCAACACTATTTCTTTAGCCAGAGATGATCATAAACTTATCTCTTGCCTATTCCTTAATCTCTCAAAGGCTTTTGACACGGTTTCTCACTCTCTGATTCTGAACAAGCTGTCTAACCTCAACTTCTCCCTGGATACAGTTGCGTGGTTCTCCAGCTATCTCACTGACAGACTTCAGTCAGTGAGATGGCACTCTGCTCTATCTACCCCCCTTTCAGTGAGAATGGGTGTCCCCCAAGGATCCATTCTTGGACCACTACTTTTTAATATCTTCACCAGCTTACACTCTTATTCTTGCCCACAGTCTTCCATAGTCCAATATGCTAATGACTCTACAGTTATCACCATTGCCCACTCTCCCTCTGAACTTCTAACAGCCACCCAGTCATCCTTCAGTGCAGTCGAGACATGATTCTCTAATAATCAGTGTATGTCCAAACACAAAAGAATCATCCAGCACTATAATACAACATACTAGCTATTCAGCTATCCACCTTTTGCACATCGAAGAAGGCAGAGAGCTGATACCGGTATGTTGCTTTTTTAATGGCTGCATCCAATAAAAGTTTGTAATATCCTCTCATAATAGTGCTGGCCGATTCTTTTGTGTTTGAACGTACAGTGTTTGGGGCCCTTGCACTTGCCGAACTTTCGAAAGCTCCATGTGTTCCATTAATCAGCTCATCCTTAACCCCCCCCAAAAAAAACTCTTACTGTTTCTCCCCAAAACAGTTAATCACATCAAATCTTCCTTCTCCATAATACCCATTAACAATACCCCTATGGATTGTTTTGTTTTTCTTGGTTTGTGTGTCTATGGATTTTAACAGCTTACTACATTACACCAGTAATCATCCAGAGCACCAAAAAAAAAGATTATTAAATGGCAATACATTAGATTGGCCAGAGACCGGCCATGGTGGTGCAGCGGTTAGCATTGCCGCCTCACAGCAAGAGGTTCTCCGGTTCGATCCTTGACTGGGGTGCCTTCTGTGGGGAGTCTGCATGTCCTCCCTGTGGTCACGTGGGTTTCCTCCTGGAGCTCCGGTTTTCCCCCACATTCCAAAGACATGCTGTAGGTGGATTGGACACTCTAAATTGGCCCTAGGTGTGAGTGTGTGCATGTGTGTGCCTTCTGTGGAAGTATGGGTACCGGGCTGGCAACTCGACACTGTAAAACTCCACTGCCAGTCATGAGTGGACAGGTGATCCACTGTGGTGACCCCTAAACGGGAAAAGCCAAAAGAAGAAGAAGACATTAGATTGGCCAGAATGGTATTGGAAGACACACTGTTTGAAGAAGAATATTTGAAATTAGCAGATATGTTTGTGGCAAGGGGGTATCCTTCCAATTTGGTCAAGGATATTAGTTCTAGTGTTGCACTTTAAAAAGGGGAAGATTTTACGTCTGTTAAGGTCTTCTTTTAACAATGTTTGATGATTCCCCCAAGGGGGCAAAGGACCACACCTTATGTTAGAGAAGTACTGGAGAAAAACTGGTGCATTTTTTAATTCTTTAATGGTGTAGTTGAAAAAGTGGGGGCAAAACCTTCGTTGGTATATCGTAAGGGGAGAGCCCTTAAGAATATGCTGGAAGTAGATAGCCAAGTTGGTGGTCTTATTAGTAATAAAAAACATGGTGTGGCTAAATGTGGCATCTGCCCCCAATGTAGATACATCCTGGTGGGTGATTCTGTCAAGGTTAATCAGAACACTGTTAAACTCTGTTTTCATTGTAATTGCAACTCTACAGGTATTGTTTACCTTGCTGTATGCCAAAATTGCGATGGGTTTTATGTGAGGAAGACCCAAAGAAAGTTGAAAAATCGTATTTATGAGCATGTTTTAGACATCAGAAGACAATGTTAAGAACACTCTGTATAAGCATATTTCCAACCACCCTGATCACCATTTTTTATTTTGAAACAAATCCTCAGGAATCCAAGCGGTGGGCTTTGGGAAGATTATATTGAAAAAAGGGAATTACACTGGCACCTAAATTTGAATGCTACTGTTATACCTGCTCTCAGTAAATATGTATCTACTGCCAGTGTTATTAGGTTCAAGTCTTACTATGTTTTAAACTGCAGTTGGTATTGCCTGGTTCTTGATTTTCACACCTGTTCAGGTTTTAATTGCATTCCAATTACATTTTAATTGCATTTTAGTTTTTATTGGAGGGAAATGAACATGTGATCATTTTGAATGGGGTATTTAAAAGGTTGCTATGAATGTCTATAATTGATTCTGAAGAAGTCTGGTTATGTTTGCAGAGGACAATGCTTAATCCTTTCATTCATTTGTATTTCTTTGGATTATTAAAATAAGTATTTTTAACGTTTGAGGCTACCTCCGATCACTTTGGTTCCGGTAATTTTTCTGCTTTGAGGAAGTTTTTTTTTTTTCGGTTTTTAGTTTGTGTAAGTTATTTATTTAATTTATTACATTTTAAATACCAGAGAGGTGGACTGGTCAAAAGGCCCTTTTCAGCCATGATCCAGGCTGACCATGGTATAAATAATAACATGTTGCAATAAATAACAACAAACATACTAATAAATCTGCAAAGTATATATATATTCAACAGAAAATTGAGTATCCTGGCACTATGTATCAAAATGCAAGTGGACAAGTTTTACGTTGGCCATAAAGTGTTTAGCCATTGTCACAGAAGCATTTACATGCAGAGTCATTAAATAAGTGCTCTTTTAATCTTTCCTTATAGGTGACCAACGCTTCTTCCATTCTTATTTCAACTGGGAAATAATTCCAAGTAGTAGGCCCCAATCTGAAAACAGCTTATTCTATTAAAGGTGTTTTAAAGTGAGGTCTTGCAAAGCTAATGATTTCCCCCAGATATTCATGAAGGAGGTAGTTTGCTTGTTTGATGGACATTTTTTTTCAACAAGAACAGTACCCCTGCTGTATAATTTTGAACACCAGTGAGTTAAGTAGGAAGATAACTCTGCTGTTAGCCAACTAAAATGATGAGCAGGTCACAGTGGTGGGTATGAGCTTCTGTGAGGAGGATACTTCTGCAGGTTTTATTTTTTTTGCTAAATCTAGCTTGTTGGTATTGGAGCTGAACAGAATGATTAACTTTCCATCAGTATTCTTTTCATCATTTTCCTACCATCTGAGGTAAGGCTAATGGGTCTGTAGCTCCCAGCTTCTGTTCTCCTATCCTTTGAGGTGTGGTACTACCATGGCTGCCTTCCATTCTTCCAAACCCCTTTTGTGGTTTGGTGCTCCTGTGGTTTCCTTCCATTCATCAGAAACTGTTGCTGATCATCATGTGGGAAATTTCTCTCAAGATTTTACTGAAACTCCTGATAAGTTCCTTAAGATTCTGTGTACTCTTCCATGCATATCTTGTGGGTTGTCCTCTAGGAATTCACTGAGCTCTTTAATCTTCAACTTTCCTGTGAATTATATGAATTATTAACTGTAGGCTTCTGACCCTTTGTCTTCTTTCTGTTGTTACCCTTTTTGTCCTCCTGTTTCATGAGGAAGGAAAGAAAAAAAATTACTAAGAATTTTTGCTATGCCATTGATTTTTTCCAGAAGTTATTCCTTCCTTTCTCATTCTTAGTATTTCTTTTTTCTGGTGTCTGTGTACATATGAATTTTTCTTCCATTTGTTGGTTCCATCTTCTGGTTCCTTTTCACAGAGTATCTCTTTTAAATTTATTTTGGCTTCTTATATTTTTGTCTATGCACCTAGATTTTTTGGCTTCTCCATAGTGTTTCTGTTCACATCATCTGCCTGTTTTGCTTCATAGCTGACCACATTGGACTATTTTTTTCTTATAGCTTCAAAAGCTATTTTCCTACCGGCTTTCTATACTCCTCCATTTCCACCTTAGATATTTGTCTCAGCCACCATTTTGTAACCTCATATCCTAATCTTATTAGCTATCATCTTCACACTTTGTGAACTATGAGTAAGATGGTCTCTGTTTACCAAGGATGCCATTACCTCTGGTTGTCTAACTTCTGCATCTGTAGCAAGTACTTTGTCCACAATTGTTTCCCTACTTATGCCTTCCTGTAGTAGTTGGGTGAAGCCTATTGAGTTAGTGTTTCATTTTGCTTTCTGAATTTAAATTTTGGAAAACTGCAACAAGTTTCCTGTTGACTGAGGTCTGTACTAAGTAAAACATTTTGTTCCTGTATCAGCTTTTCCATCTGGTTCTTGTCTGTACATAATCTCTAATCATTCATTCCTTTCAGCTTGATGGATAAGCAGTTGACGTTTGTTAGTATTTGGTGTCATTCCCTTTCCTGTGTCTTCATTCTCCTCAGTTGGGTCATAGAGATTACTATTCCCCAGTCTTTCCATTATGTCCTACATGATGAAGTCTTCTTCTTCTTCTTTCGGCTGCTCCCATTAGGGGTCACCACAGCAGATCAACTGTTTCCATTTCTTCCTGTCCTCTGCATCTTGCTCTGTCACACCAACCACCTGCATGTCCTCTCTCACCACATCCATAAACCTTATCTTAGGCCTTCCTCTTTTCCTGTTACCTGGCAGCTTCATCCTTAGCATCTTTTTCCCAATATACTCTGCATCCCTCCTCAGCACATGTCCAAACCAATGTAATCTTGCCTCTCTGGTTTTGTCTCCAAACCTTCCAACCTGGGCTGACCCTCTAATATACTTATTCCTAATCCTGTCCATCCTCGTCACACCCAATGCAAATCTTAACATCTTCAACTCTGCCACATCAAGCTCTGACTCCTGCCTTTTTGTCAATGCCACTGTTTCCAATCTGTATAACATAGCTGGTCTCACTACCCTCTTGTAGACCTTCCCTTTCACTCTTACTGGTACTCGTCTGTCACAAATCACTCCTGACACTCTTCTCCACCCCAATCCATCCTGTCTGTACTCTCTTCTTCACCTCTCTTCCACACTCACCATTACTCTGAACTGTTGATCCCAAGTACTTAAACTCATTCACCTTCGCCACCTCTACTCCCTGCATCCTCACTATTCCTCTATCCTTCCTCTCATTCACACACATATATTCTGTCTTAGTCCTGCTGACCTTCATTCCTCTTCTCTCTACAGCATATCTCCACCTCTCCAGGGTCTCCTCCACCTGTTCCCTACTCTCACTACAGATCACAATGTCATCTGCAAACATCATAGTCCACGGGGACTCCTGTCTGATCTTGTCTGTCGACCTGTCCATCACCATTGCAAACAAGAAAGGGCTCAGAGTTGATCCTTGATGTAATCCCACCTCCACCTTAAACGCATCCATCACTCCCACCGCAGACCTCACCGCTGTCACACTACCCTCGTACATATCCTGTACCACTCTTACATACTTCTCTGACACTCCCGACTTCCTCATACAACACCACAACTCCTCTCTAGGCACCCTGTCATATGCTTTCTCTAAATCCACAAAGACACAATGCAACTCCTTCTGACCTTCTCTGTACTTCTCCATCAACACTCTCAGAGCAAATATTGCATCTGTAGTGCTCTTTCCTGGCATGAAACCATACTGCTGATCACTAATCATCACCTCCCTTCTTAACCTAGCTTCCACTACTCTTTCCCATAACTTCATGCTGTGACTGATCAGTTTAATCCCTCTGTAGTTACTACAGCTCTGCACATCACCCTTATTCTTAAAAATCGGTACTAAAACACTTTTTCTCAATTCCTCAGGCATTTTCTCACTTTCCAAAAAATAATTGAATAATTGATGTTTTTAATTAATGTTTTAATTGATTATTGAGTGTATAAAAGTAGGTGTATGAAAGGATTTTATTCGAGTCTGAAAAAATGTTCCTTGTAACATGTACCTAAAGCTTGAATGCATATATCTTTGTAACATTTATACCTCAAGCTTGAATACATATTTCCTTGTAACACATGTATCTGAAGCTAGAATACATATACCAATGTACATGTACTTGAAGCTACAAAGCATACAACATTATAACACATGTACAAGATGCTTGAATCATTGAATGCATACATGTTTGTAACATTGTACTTGAAAGCTGAGTATATACTGTATATCCTTGTAACATGTGCAGATGAAGCCTGAGTACACATATCCATGTAACCCATGTACCTGAAGCTTGAATGCATACATCTTGTAACACTGTATTAGCAAAGAAAATAGCGCCAGCTACCTGATAAAGAACCGACTCACACAAAACAATCAGATATAAAGAAAAACAGGCTGAGCCAGTCACCACGGCTGATAAAAATCCACTTCAATTGTAGAGACAAAAAGTAAGCGCTTTCACGATCCTCTCGACCGCTTCATCAAACTCAAATAAAATCCTTTCATACACCTACTTTTATACACTCAATAATCAATTAAAAACATCAATTATTCAATTATGCATGCTAAAACTTCATCTAAGGACTTAATTTAAAAAGTAGTAAAAAGTATAGCAAAAAATACATTTGTCTGATAATAACTCATTAATGCTAAAGTGTCCTAGCTTTTAGAAAGGGTTTCAAGGACACTGCCTCATTAATCCCTGGAGAGGTATGTGCATTCAATCTGAGTATCCATCTTTGCTGTGCAAGCTCAGTCCTGTTTTTTATGTCCCCACCCCTCATTCCTTCCTGCAGAATCTCTAGAACAATAAATTTAAAGGAATGCTGTCTGCCCTTAGTTACTGCATGCTTAAAAAGAGCATTTCTTTCCATTTTATTAGAAATATCTCTGTAGTGCTCCTGTATGCGTTCCTTTAGCATATGATTAGTCTTTCCTACATAGTAAGCATTGCATATTATGCAGAAAGCAAAATACACTATATTTTTTGTTCTGCAGTCAGCATACTGCCTAGCTTGTAATTCAAAGTGCAGATCAGGGTGGAATGGATATATGTGGTACATGAATGAATATACCTGCATGCTGAACAGTTCCTGCACATATAAGTGCCTTTTCTTTCAGATAAATTGTTCAGTCTATTACTCCTGTTGCCATAGCACAGTTGACTTTTAAGCCCCCCCTCCTTCATTTTTTTTTTTTTTTAAGACTTTTCAACTTTTAATGGTTTGTGTTTTGATAAGCAGGATGTTGCAAAATAGTAAATGGCAGTAATATGAGATTTCGTAATCATGTACAGAGAGAATTTAGATTCTGTTACAGACAGAAAGCAGGGTGAATGATTTCTTTATTGGTGACATATTAAGGGCCAGATCAGTGGGAAGGAAATATATTTTGTGTTAAGGAAACTTTCATATCTGCATGCTGTTTGTTTTTCATGTTATGTGCTTTAAATCGAGTAGATGTTTTGCTATATTTTTAATTTACTGTACAGTATTCAGAGCATTTATGCCTACAGTGTTGATGCATATTTGATTTGTTATGTTTGTCTATCTTTTAGAGTCTTATGATACTTTATCTGATTGGTTATATTTCTCTTATGTAGCTTCTTATGACGCTGTCATTATTGTCGGAGCACTTAGTGAGGGGCATCTGCCCTGTTCAGTGATACCAGAGTTGTGCAGAGTGACTAAGCCAGGTAAATTATTTTATGTCCTAAAAAAAGCCTGACTCTTCAGTTTAGAAACTTAACAAAAGCAGATAGATAACTATTGTTGCCATTTCAAGCAGTGTTTATGCTAGAATAAATTCTGAACAGACTTTCTTCTACAGTAAAAATCTTGAGTGTACATTGCATAAGGTTTTAGCTTGTCAAGTTCAGTTTCCTAATTTCTGCTGACCTTTGGAAATCAGTGCTGATCCATTTTATTTTTTCTCTTTAGTTGTATTATGATTAAAGGGGATTAGAGAGTCAGACCTTCATGTGGGTAGTACAGGTGGACCCCCCCCCCAAAAAAAAAATGTTTGTAGTGTGTGATTAATTGAGCTGAAGCTTTGGCCAGCATGTTTCATGCATCTGAAGTTTCAATGAAGCCTAAATGAAATGTAGTAGATCTGTCAGGTAGACCTTTTTGCTTGTCTACCCCTAGAAATAGGGTGGTGCATAGCTTACAGCAGCTAACAACTGAACAGGCACATCTGGGAACTGTCAGGGTTTGATCCCAAAACCGAGACAGGGTTTTTAGGCAGACATCAGGACTTTGGGCCTTACAGCCAAAATGTTATTGTCAAAGAGCCCAAATTGTATTGCACTACACTTTTAGAACTTTTGGCAGTTAATATCACTTTCTGTGTTTTTTGCTTTTTCCATTCTGATGGTTTTCATGTGTGTAAATCAAAATAGAAACATCTGTTTAATTCACCTATGTGACATTTTTGTTTCATAGATGTGTCTCACTTTGTATTACTCTAAAAAGCCCTGCCTTTAATAAAGGTGTTCATATATGTCCTGTCTTGAAATGCTTCTCGTATGGTCAACTCATTCAGAAAGTCCTCAGTTATGTGAATAACTAATAAATGGAACTACAAAAAATATCCAACTAAAACTATTTTTATTTATTTGTACATGTTCATTATGTTCTTTTAATGTTATCTGCTTTGTATGTAGACAGATTTATTGGCACTTAATCCACACAGCATACGTGGTCAAAAAATTAGTTTCAGTGGAAAACATCTTTCTTAATGAAGGCCATATCAGTTGAGATAGGGGAGTGTTTTTTTTTCTTTTTTTATGTAATAATGTGAATATCCCGCTGCAAAGAGGCAGATATGAGAGCAAACACTTAATGCATGTTTATTTGTTTTTCAAGAATAGCAATTTTAATAAGTTGATGGAGATGGGTGTGGCTTCAAGGAATTCATCATTACACAGTCATTAGGCATGGTGCTCTGTTGACATCTAAGAACTAAATCATTGTAAATTATTGCAGTACCTTTCATAGCACAATATTTTGTAATTTATTCTTAGTTTACACTGAGCAGCTAGGTTGAGTGCGTCTCAAAGGCCTTTCACTGCCAAGTCACTTAAAGAGGTAAGATGTAGATGCATTGGTTACATGTTTAAGGTAACACAGTCAACATCAGTAACAGAACATTTAGTACTGAACCTCGTGCTAGATATGTCACACTGTCAGTCATTTCTCTTAGTAAGACAAAGACCATTGCCACCATCACCAAATGGTTCATTATCAGACAGTACCCAACATTACCTACATCTGTAGTAGAACAGAGAATACAAACTGTGTAAGTGGGATTATGCCCCACTGGTTGAGAGTGAATGGTGGATCACCTAATGACCACATCACCTGCCACACATATGCTTGTGTATGTAATAGTGCCACATTGGAGGAAATTATGGCTCATAGGGTACCCAATGCTCCAATGTGGACACAGCAAGAGGTATGTCTGTCTGTAGGCCATGTCCTTTCAGTCCATGAGATGCTATTTGGGAATGTTCCCCTGCTGAACAAATGCTCCAAGGCACATGTGTGGGCAAAACTCAGCATCAGTTAGTGGCTGCAAAAGGAATTCCATGCAGTGGCAGTCAATGTCACCACAAATGGAGCAACCTAGAAAGAAGAAGGTGAAACAAATTGCTGGTACTGTGGGAGCATGAGTGGATTTGGCCCATTGCACCACCACCTCAGTATATTGCACATCCAAGCTACTATTAGTACCACAGTTGTACACTCTCTTTTAAATTCATATGTTCATAAGTGAGTGATAGGCTAGTCTAACTGTCCTGAAGGGCCATTTTAAGTCTAGCCAGTAACAAGAGGGTAGAAGTAAATCCTGTACCTTGTGCCTGTGAGGTGAAGACCTTAACCATTGTGTCGACCCCCTTAAATATTAGGTAGTCAGTGGGCAGACTATTCCACATCTAGCCAGTGACCAAAGGTAAGAATCAAAAAATGTTCCTTGTGTTTGCATGGTAAACACCTTAACCATTATGTCAATCCCAACCCCACCTTAAGTATTGTGTGTCTTGTGTCCCATTGATGCAGCCAAAGGAGTGCCTGTCACACATGCATAGATTGTATTATATGTATGTAGTGTATTTATAGATAATTTATATATTTGTATATAACAGTCTAACAGTCTTGTACAGAAGTGCTAGCATTGCATAACTATTGTATATCTTCCAGCAGCCATGTCCTTGGTGACATTTAAGTGCTGCATTGTATGACAGCCATTTTCAGTGTGCTGGTGGTTGTCCTGTACTGCTGTGGCACTTTGCCAGTGCCATGTTATACAAGTACCTTTGCATCCTTGTGATAAGGTTTGGCTACTTGCCTGCTTCACCTTCTCTACCATATTATAGAACCCATGTATAGAGTATGCATTTATATGCCAACTTCTTATTCTAACACTTTGCTGTATTGAGGATACTGCATTCATCTTTAATATTTGGTCAGGTAGTTTGTCAGTATGCCTAGCCTAACATGTCCTGGGACTGTGGTATGCATTATGTTCTCTACTGTTTTATGATTTACAGATTGGGCTGTGCCTCTGAGGTAGGCCTAGCAGCTGTAAGATAGCCTCCATGTAAGGATGTGTCAGGCTGTCTGACATCTTTTGTAGCATTTGGGCTGGATAGAGGACCTATTGTTGGACATATTTGCATGCCACTAGATAGCTGAGGGGACACTATGGTGGTTTATCTGGTACCTACTTGATGTCGTGTGTGTACTAGCAGTGGATAGGCACAGGTGTTTGTGATCTCAAAGCATACCACAGAACCATGGCAAAAATTGTTCCAGACCCATCTGTGATCTTCAAGTTGCAGCCTCCTGTCATGATGGCCAATGCTGGTAGATGGTCTAAAACACACAGGTGCACATCCTACTGATTAAAATAGGGCCTGCATCTGATCACATGACTCCTGGCAATGTAGCCCAGCTGGAGGTTCTCCTTCACTGATCCGTATGGCATCTAGTCTTGGCACATAGCCCAGCTGGAGGTTCTCCTTCACTGATCCGTATGGCATCTAGTGTTGGCACAGGATGCCTCACATTCCATCACTGCAGCTGCATGTCAGAGAAGCAGGACATAGAAGGACACCTGCAGTCAAAGGATGTCAGTCATGTCAGGAATACTCATCTATGTGAATGTAGTGTAAATGATTTACGTAATGCCTATACATAGTCGACAACATTCTGCAAATTCTATACTTTCTTGTATTCCATTTTTCCAGTACTTGCTGAAGTCTTTTGCGTTCCATGTCCAAATGTATACACTTATATCATAGGAAGATTTACACTGTGGTATTTGAGTATGTGTTCTGCTGAATGCCTGGTGCAGTGTTAGAGGACTGTATGTTAGGCCACATGACCCACCTTGTTGTCCTTCTGCTCTAACCCTCTATGCAAGGACTGTGCACTGCTCTTGTGCACCATAATGTATCAGCAGTGTATGATTCTGGCACTGTAATCCTGCTATGGTACACCATCACTGCTGTCCCGGTGCTTCATTCGTAGACCTGACTGTATGCAGTATATACACTACTGTATGTTAGACAGTGAATGTGGCATTATTTTCTATGTTTATCTTTCCCTTTTAAATGAAAGGAATTTTAAAAAGCTGACTGCAGTAAGTCAGGGTCTTTGAGAATGTAACTGAATGCATTGTTCACAACTTGCGCTGATGTGAGCAATAACTGTTAAAAAAGAAAGCAGCTTTATGCTGACAACACTGCTTTAAACATCTTGTGATAAACAAGAAAAAAAACATGACAAAAGTCACAAGTTTCATCTGGCTAATAAGAGACGTGACAATGGTGAGAAAAGATGAATGTCAAGGGTCGTGTAAGGATATAATTTATATTATAGCACTACTTTATGGAAATCAACTGATAAGAACATTTTGATGTATGTTAGACTGCTGGAAGGATTACCTTATTTCATATATTTTTAGGTATGTACCGACCTAGGAAGAGTGGGTTATACCTCAGATTGCAGTATAAATTTCTTCACTTTCCTCCATGTAATTTGAGTGCATCAGCACATCCCTCATGGCTCCATAACTGTTTGGATTTCTCATTTCTTTATACAGTTGTGTTATAAATGAAATCCTTTGTCAGCCTTGTCAACCGGTATCAACAACTCACGAGTTC
This sequence comes from Protopterus annectens, assembly GCF_019279795.1. Lineage (NCBI taxonomy): Eukaryota > Metazoa > Chordata > Ceratodontiformes > Protopteridae > Protopterus > Protopterus annectens. The sequence continues at coordinate 535,910,776 of NC_056747.1, read as the reverse complement.
TTACAGTTGAGGACTTGTCCTACTTGGGGGGAGGGGCAAGTGGCACAGTGGTTAGAGTGTATGCCTTTCAACTTCAAGGTATAAGGTTTGATTCTCACCACTGGAAAGAGCTTTACAGATTGGGAGGTGTAATAGATAAAAGCTGTACATGCCTAAGTCCACATGTAGGGTTTGGTGTGGCAGCGTGACAAAGATTATGAAAAATGCACACAGCAACAGCCAATAAACCGAACTAAAGTGAAGAAAAAAGGAAATCTCAGACAAAATAAATGAAGTTATGGCTATATGAGAAAAAAATATGGCTACAAAGAAGCACAATTTTTGAAGGGGGAATGGGCTTATAATGCAGCTTTAAATTAAGTAAATAACTGCTATATTTTATAAAATATTAACTGCATTATAAAACCCCATAAAAATAAGGATTCCACTACTAAACCTAAAATAATTAAACCCAAGAACCTAGAATTTCAAATATAAATTTCCAAAACTCAGAATGGAAAAAATAATCAGCAAGTGTTTTTTGCAAGTAGGGGCAAGCCTGTTTACCACCCAATGTGGGTGCAACCACCCAAAATTATATTTACCAATTTAATGGATGCAAAAATATGAAAAAGGGAGAAATGTCCTAGAACAAATGAATCACTGCAGTGGCACACTTAGAAACCACACAAGCAATTTCCTATGAAAAGCAATAATCTGCTGAGACACGGGCCCCCATTGCTTATGGAATAAAAATGTGGTGGCCTGTAGAACAGCCAAAAATAGGATCTTAGGAGGTTACTAGGCTAACAACCCTAGAGGATTTTTAAGCCTAGCTATTCATGCGCCAGTTTTCCCAGTTATCAATGCCCACATGCTAGAATGGCTTTGGTAAATGCCTGTGCTTTAGGGTATCTACAAATTGCCCCTGTCTGTGAAGGTCAAAGGTGACAAACCAGGGGGGGAGTTTGTGATTTCCCATCCATTGATTCAAATTGCATTTGAATAGGCTGAGGGAAAAGCTCTTTTTCACATAACTTGGGAGACTGTTCCAGAAAAGTGGTCATCCCTGCGACACATACCTGTCCCTGCAACATGTTTTGTTCCTCACAGATGAGGTTTAGATCCTTAGATCAGGTAAGTCTAGTGTTGTTTGTTTTACAAATGTGTAACAAATCCATCAGGGTTGGCTCAGAAAATACCTTTTAGGTTAGGCATAGATTGGCCCTCAGTAGTCTGTAAGAGACTGACTACAGGGACATGGCTTTGAGGTGGTCCACATAGGACATATCATTTACACCCTGTATTCTTTTACTGAGGAACCTCTGTAGCTGGTCCAGCTGTTGAAAATGTTGGGTCAGGTACTTGTTGAAGGGTGCATTGTACTGTGTTATTGGTCTAATGAGGGCTGAGTATAGTAGACTGTGATCTACTTAGAAAGACATAGGCATTTATGCCTAAATTTGTGAGCTTACCTACAAGATCTATTGTGTCACATACTTTTGCCAGGTCAAGGTATTTAGTATGTACCACTTTGTCCTCATTTATGATTCTAGTGACCTTCTTGAAGAAGCCCATTAAGTTTAGTAGGCTTAACCTGCTCTTGATGAAACCAAACTGGGATTGGTTTAATGTCTGAAGAATTCCTATGTCTTTATCAGGTCTATAATTCTTTTCTTGGCTTTGCTTATAAGACTAGTCAAATTTATGGTCTGTAGTTTCATGGAACTGTTGATGGTCCACCACCTTTGTGGAGAGGGACAAAGCCTGTCTTAGTTGAATAGAGATTCTAGTGGGCCTGATAGGTCATGTTTTAAACTGTTTAGGAGGCATCCTGAGATATTATCAGGACCCACTGATGCAGGGTTTTTAGCTTGGGAGAGTGCAGTGAGGACATGTTCTTTAGTGATAGTTGGGGGGGGTGTTAGAGGGTATTTCCTGGGGGAGAACTGGGGGTGATAGAGTAAAACTAGAGCTAATTTTTTTGGCCGGCAAATTTTCTATATCTCCTGGTTCAATATAGTAAGTTCCACTTACTATTAGTTCAACACACTCTTGAGTGTTCCCCTTTAAGGTTGTTGTGTGCATAACTGAAAATACTTTGTTGTTATTTCGTAGCGTGGGAGGCTATTTTTGCCTGGAAGTTGGCTTTGATGGACTTGATTAGTTGCTCCTTGAGACTAATGAGGGAGTTTTTTTGTCTTTTGGATATAGCCTTTCCTGTTTTAGGACAGAACTTTCTTCTGTTGTTCAACTTTTTATACTGGGGGTCCACCAAGAGTTCTTGTTTATACAAGTTGTCCTAAGTTATTTCAGTTTGGTGCTACTGTTTCTGTTCAGCTATTTACATACTTCTACAGGGTTTCCATAAACACTTCCACATAGCCCATCATGTTCTCTGAGTTAGGGGGGCTTGGAATTAAGCAGTGTTATCACTTAATAGGATGTTGTTAACCTTGGTTAACGTTCTTAAAGATTCTAGGGTTTGCTTGGAGTTCAGCCTTTATGTTCATTTTAAGGGTGACAGTTTTGTGCTCTCATCTGACCTGTGATAACATTACACTAGGGGAGGGGAGGGGTGCAACATTCCCTCATATTTGTGAGTACCATTTCAAGATATTTACACCACCTAATAGTTGTGCAGACTAGCTGTTCCATGGTGTTTGTATTGACAAAATCCAGGAATCTTTGAAACTGCATGTTAGTGGTTGTGTATGTATCCCAGTTTATGGTGGAATAGTTGAAATCAGCCATGAATATGACATTGGGCTGAATTGTGAATGACTCTAATACATTGAAGTATATGCTATGCTAATCGTGGGTCATAGACAGGGACCTATTGCTAACAAGGATATGATACGGGACTTTACCTAAAGTTAGTTGGGCATGGAGTAGCTCAAGCTTGTCATATTTGAGCAATCTTGAGGCTTGCCTACTTTTTATGTAGATCAATGTAGCTCCACCACTTGTCTTTTCTTGAGCAGTAGCTGGTCTGTATGTGTGAAAGCCATTATAGCCTTGTACTGCTGGGATGCCTTCTGTGGCTTTAAACCATGTTTCAGTAACTGCATAGATGTCCGTACTCTCCAGGGTGTGGAGCATCCAGGGAGTGGAGCCTGTTTTTGGCACACCTAGCATTAAGCAGTAACTCCTTTAGTTCATCTTCCATAGAATTTACTGTGCTAGAAGGTTTATCAGCTTGGTATTGCCTAAAAAAGGCACAGTAGAGGTGGTTAATGTTTTGGCCAATATCTGAAAGCCTAATGGGGACAGGTGCAGACCATCCCTGGCAAAGCAGAGTGGTCTTTTGATCATATCCTCAAAGCTGACAAATATTGGACTCCCTTATGATGACTTCATCTGAATGCCAATTGAACTGGCTTAACAGTACATTTAAAAACTTTTTGGCGCCAAACTCCGCCTTCCTAATCTTAGTGTTAAAGCAACATCGCTCTTAACTAATATTCAAATAATCACTAGTTTACAGCTCAAAATCTGTCTACTAATACAATCTGCAGATCATAAATATCAGCAACTCTCCTGCTCCCAGAAAACCAGACAGGTACTACAGCGTCCCTGACTCTCACAAATACCTTTTTTAAAAATCCAACAGCTGACCCTGAGGTCATTTCTCAAGGGCCAAAAGTGATTAAAGCAACTTCTACTAAGAATCCCACCCCCTCAGACAGGGATTCCCGAGCACTGGACAGATGGGGTAAAAAAGTATACATCTCAGCTACTCTTGCTATCAGGGCACTAAATTGTCAGTTCCATATGCTGAAATATCAGCAACATACCTTGGAACTCCTTAAACAAAAAATGTCCTCCTTTCCTGCATGGGCAGAATCTAAAGATTTACAAGACTTAATGCATTCTGCAAGTCAAGTAACTAAACACACTTTGCACTGTGGTTTTGATGCCCTAGAAGCTTCTTGCAGGGCAGCAGTCACCAGATCTATCATTAGAAGACATGCATGGCTTAAGGACCAACTCCTGCCAGACCATGTCAAATCAAAATTGTTGGATGCTCCTTTGCACAAGGATAAGTTATTTGGCTCTAAAGCAGAAGAGGTCTTAAAAAATATGGAAGAAAAAGCAAAGTCTATGCAGACAGTTAAAGATTTCTTACATGTCCAGCCCCCTAGGTTCAGCTGGCATTTTCCCTCCAAAGCCTAGGCCCAGTGGAAACAAACCCCTCCCTCAGACAGCAGCCCCAGGGGTTGCAGATATCTAAGCAGTGGACTTCCTCCACCTCAAAACCAGGGAGTTCTAAGCCACCCCCTTATGGTAAGAACTCCCAATGACTCGCCTCCTCCAGACCTCGTCCCTGCCCACCTTCACATACCCCTAGGGGGAAAACTATCCTTTCACTCAAGCACCTGGGCCGTCATTACCAAAGACCAATGGGTTCTGAACATTGTATCTCAGGGGTACAAATTCTCCTTTCACACCCTGCCAACCCCAAAACGGTGCCCAGACCTACCACCAAATCAGTGGACAGAGGCTCAAAAGCAAATCCATACCCTGCTCTCCCTGAGGGCAGTAGAACACGGTCCTGCAGAGCAGATAGGCCAAGGCTTCTACTCCAGACTTTTTCTGGTTCCCAGAAAAGAGGGCACCTGGTGCCCCATCCTCGATCTATCCATTCTAAACACCTTCCTGGTGATCCCAAAATACAAAATGCTCACCCTTCAGCAGCTGCTATCCATGCTCTCCAAAGACGCTTGGCTAACCACCCTGGACCTAAAGGCAGTCCTGCAGAAAATATCTCTGTTTCAGGGCAGGATCTCAGCACTTTCAGTTCTCTGTGCTTCCCTTTGGCTTATCTACTGCTCCCAGAGTTTTCACAAAATGCCTGGCTCTGGCCATTGCCTTCTGCAGACAAAGAAATATTCAAATTTACCCCTACTTAGACGACTGTTTTATTCAATCAGACAGCCCAGAAAAGCTGCTCAAAGATCTGGCCTTTGTAAAGAACCTACTAACCTCCCCAGGGTACACAAACAACGAAAAGAAATGCAAACAGGTACCCACCCAAAGGATAATCTTCCTGGGAGCAAGTCTGGACACAGCATCCCAGATGGCATACCTTACACCAGAGAAACACATTTCCCTGTCAGTCTACTTCTCTCAACTGGCCACCAAGCCCCAGCTCTCTGCAAGGAAAATCCTGCAAGCCCTGGGGTTCATGGCATCCTGCATACTCCTTATCCCATATGCCAGACTGCATATGAGGAAACATCAGTGGTACCTAAAGAGCCTTTGGTGTCAACACTCACAAGGTCTGGCAACTCTTCTCCCTATTATTTCTTGCCTGAGGAAGGAATTTCTTTGGTGGGCAGCTGCCTGCTCCCACAACAAGGGACTGCCCTTCTTCCCACACTCCACCGCCCAGACCCTCACCACAGACGCATCAGACTATGCTTGGGGTGCACATGTGGATGGCAGGTGCATACAGGGCCAATAGAGCCCACAGCAAATCCCCCTGCACATCAGTCAAAAAGAGATGATGGCTGTGCAGCAGACCTTAATAGCTTTTAAACAACTTCTCTCTCCAGGGGTTCTCCTGATCAAGACAGACAACACCACTGTAATGTGGTACATCAACAAGCAGGGAGAGACTCATTCCTACCCGCTATGCAGGCTGGCCATGACCCTTTGGCTCACAGTCTCTTCCATGCAGCTATACATGGTAGCACAGTATCTACCAGGCTCTCTCAACTCCCTGGCAGATCAGTTAAGCAGAAAGCTTTTGGACCCACATGAGTGGCAGCTCAATAAAAATACCTTCCTTCTAATAACTCAGAAATAGAGAACCCCGGAGGTCAACCTATTTGCCTCCTACACCAACCATCAGCTCAGCAAATTCTGCACCAGGAAACATCACTGCATGGCTTGGAAAGTGGATGCCATGCCCTTCCCCTGGGTAAACCTATCGGTCTATGCCTTTCCTCCCTTACCTCTCATACTCAGAGTACTGCTCAAAATAAGGGAGGAAAAACCAAGGACCATTCTCATAGCTCCAGACTGGCCCAGGCAGCAGCGGTACCCCCTGCTGCACAGCCTGCCCCCTCTGCCTCCATGGTATCTCCCTCAGATTTCAAACCTCCTAACCCAGAGGTAAGGGGAATTTTTGCACCCCCAATTGCAAACACTCAGTCTGGCAGCTTGGCTTATTCCCTAACCCCTGACCAATCCACCATCCTCAGAAAACAAGTTCTGGATGTCATCCGAGAGACCAGATGCCCTAGCACCAGAAAGTCTTATGCAGATAAATGGAAAAGGTTCTCCACCTGGATCCAGGCTAAGGGGGCCAGTACGGCACACCCCTCCAACCCTCTCATCCTGGACTACTTAGCTGACCTGCTACACAGTGGTCTCTCTTTCTCCTCAATAAAAATTCATGGCTCTGCTATTTCCACTCATTTTCCCACTGAGCTACCTCTTTTCCCACACCCTCTGATTAAACAATTCCTCAGAGGGGCAAGCAACTTGAGCCCCCACCCCCCCCAGAAGGGCACCAACACCAGCTTGAGACTTAACTTTGTCTTGGAAAAGCTCAACTTGCCTCCTTTCAAATCAGCTTCTTCTGCAGAGCTAAAATTTCTCTCCTGGAAGACAGCATTCCTCCTGGCCATCACTTCAGCTAGAAGACTGTCAGAGCTGCAAGCACTCATGGCTGTGGAACCCTTCATCATCTTCCATGCAGATAGGGTATCCCTCAGAACTAGTCCATCCTTCATGCTGAAGGTGGTGTCCAGTGTGGCCCTCAACCAATCCATTCATTTACCCAGTTTCTTTCCTAACCCCCAAAATAAGGGGGAAAGGATTCTGCACTCTCTAGATGTGCACAGACAGCTCAAATACTATCTGGACAGGACTAAACCCTTCAGAAAGTCTGACTGGTTAGCTTTGCTGCAGGGGCAGAAGGCAAAGCCGTCTCCAATCAAACCATTTCCAAATGGATAGCACACTGCATCCATTTCTGCTACAAACAGCATGGCAAGCCTTCCCCCAAGGGGGTAAGGACACACTCCACCAGAGCAGCCCCGACCTCTGAAGCTTTCCTCAGAGGGGTCCCCACCAGGGACATCCTGGAGGCTGCCACATGGACATCTGTTCACACTTTTACCAAGCATTACAACATGCCTCTCTTCTCCAAATCCAGGGCAGGGTTTGCCTCTGTAGTCTTGCAGGGTATTCTAGCCAGCCCCTAGCTTCCTTGACTGCCTCCACCCATTTCCTCAGCTTTGGGAATCTACCCAAGTGTGATGACTGCAATAATGAAACATGAAGAACAGAGTACAGTTGTGTACACTTACCATAAATGTGGATGTTCAAGTGTATTCACTGTTGCAGTCCTGGTTTCCCTCCCTCCTTCCCCCATTCTCTTTTTTTTACCATTCTTCCTTGTTGTTCTCCTTTCCTTGCAAGGGACATATTGGTATTTATTTTCCACTGGTGGGGTTCTTCCACCAGAACCTGGCCTCTTACTTTGGGGGCTCCTGACAGGTTAGGGCAAGAAAAACTGATGTAATGGTGTCGGCTGCCTTCCTTTGTACCTCTGACGACCTGACATCAGTCCTCCAGTGACAGCAACTGATGCAGAAATACTAAGTCTCTGGTATTCACGCCGGCCGAGGGCTACCGTGGCAGAGATAACCTAAATGTGATGACTGCAACAGTGAATACACTCGAACATCTACATTTATGGTAAGTGTACACAACTGTACTTTCAGTGTCCTGAGTGCGTATGTGATCTGGTGGATCCTTGCTCCTGATAGGCAACTGGCCATGACTGTCTTCTTTCTCAGCCTAGTGGGGAGGCATCAGTGTCTCTCACAACAGAGTCTTCGGCAACCACTATATTGGGTTGTGTGGCAGTTTTCCTTAAGGGCTAAGAGGATGAATCACTGTGAGATGTAGTTGTTTGTATCCTGGGGAATGTTGTCTTTGTAGAGTGTTTGAAAGGTTGCTGAAAGCAGCTTATGGGAGGCCTTTGAGGTATGGGTAGATTGTATTTAAAAGCCTGTGAGTTTGTGGCTGATCCATAGTAGGTGTAGTGTTTGTTACTGGCAGCCTGTTTGGAAATATCGGTGTCTGTATGTGACAGCTTTGCCTCCAAAGGCATACTATAATTATTTCTCTTGCATACTGTGTCAGGGTGCATAAGAATAAGGTGGTTGTCAGTAGACATGGACAATTGCTACATTACATACATACATACAAATGTTTCAAGCATGGGCATTATTGCCCTTCTAGCTTGAAAATATACCAAAACACTTGTTCCCATAATAAATGCCCAGGCTGTTCTTAAAAATATCTAAACTAGTACTTGCTTTAATGTAATTTGGTAGTCTGTTCCATGCATCAGTTACTCTGTCAGAGAACCAATTAGTACAATTCTCATTCCTATAGAATCTTCTACATAGGCTATCTGATGATTCTCTAGTACTTTCTGATAACCCCAAACATTCCCAAAGGTAGTTGTCCTTAAATGCCCTATATACCTGAATAAGATCTCCTCTTAAATATCTGTAAGAGACACTATACAAGTTCAGATATTTTAGTCTTTCATAATAACTTAGATTTTCACATCCATGGAGGCCTTTGGTATATTTCTGCTGTACTCTTTCCAGTTTATTCATGCTTGTCTTCCTATAGGGTTTCCATATTGTTATTCCATACTCAAGCTTGGGTTTAATTTAACTAACAAACAATGACGTCATTATGTTTGATTTCCTAGACTTAATAAATCTTTATGTACAACCTATAGTTCTATAACTATCATTAGCCAATTGATTGATATGATTAGAAAAACTCATAGCTGAATCTACCCATAATACCCAGGTCCTTAAATGAGTCTACAGTTTCAATCACTGTGTGCTGTATTAAATATTCACCTTTTAGTTTGTCTCCCAAATTTCATATGTTTAGTTTTTGGTGTATTTATCAACATATTCTTCTCCTGTGCCCAAATGGTCAATTTAGTCAAATTATTTTGCAGACATGCCTTATCTGTAACACTTGTAATCAGTTTACCCAATTTCAGGTCATCAGCATATAGACTGTAGAACACCTCAGATGAAAAAGTAAGGTCTGAAAGATACAATCTAAACAAGTAAGGGCCTAGGACAGAGCCCTGTGGGACACCTTGACTGTAACCAAGGATTTCACTTGTCTAGTTGGTGTGTGATACTTGCCATGTCCTATTTGTAAGCCATGCAGCTATCCATCTTATCAACAGTATATCAATACCTAGTTGTACTAATTTATTGATCAGTGTTTTTGTATGACCCTGCCAAATGCTGAAGTTAAATCTATATAAATCACATCACAGCACAATTTTTCATTCATAGCTGTTATTATATTGTTATAGAACATCATGTTACAGGTGGTAATAGAACTATTTTCAACATATGCATGCTGATATATGGTTTGAAGTCCCAACCTATCCAGTTCTGACAATAACTTATCCAGTATTACCTTCTCCATTATTTTTCCACAACATGAAAGTAGAATTAAGAGTCTATATTATTCTGGGTTTGTCCTACTCCCCTTTCCCTTAAAGACAGGTTTAATAAGTGCATGTCTCCAATCTTGAGGAATCTCCCCATATTTATATGACCTAGTGAATAATAAATATAATGGTAGTGTAAGTTCTTACTGAAGTGTTCTCAGGTCATTGTTACTTATTCCGTCTCCTCCCTGCACTTTGTTTGGATCCAGTTTGCACAGTTCTTTTTCAATATAATCTAATTTGATTCCAGTATCTGGGGTTACCTGGATGTCACTAGGACAACTTACCACCCCTTTTGTGGAGCCAAACTCTTTTGCATAAGATTTTGTAACTGTATAATCTGTTGTGTCTGAGAATAAATTTTAGAATCTGCACACAGTTTATCAATTTGTGTATATTTACTCCTTCCACTTCTTATGTATCTATAAAAAGTTTTCCTATTATGCTCAATATCTTTATATAAATTTTCTTCAAATTTTTCTTGATCTTGTCTAACACTATGCTTATCTGTTTGTCCAGCTTGTTTATTTCAGTTTTCAAAGTTGTAGTTTGACCTCTCTTCCATTTCTTATATTTTTTGTCTCTCGCCTTAATCGGGTATCTTGTTCTTATGGAAATATACCCCCTGATGTTGCATGCCTAGATCCTGATGTTAAACATTTTTTTTTTACTTTTTGCACTCAAATTTCTCGTTCAAAACTTTTCACATTCCATCTGCAGTTTTTCCACAGTTGCAGTTTTATGTAGTAACTGTTTTGCTTTCCTGTAATCTGTAATCAACCTTCTGTGCCTTGGCTTAGATTTCAGTTTGGCAGAATTATCTAGCAACAAATTAACCTTAATAACCCCATGGTCACTGCACATCAATGGTGGAAAAACTTGACTTGAAGTTGCAGTAATTTCTTTGGGAACACAAACAATATCTAGTATATTATGTCCCCTGGTAGTTTTTTTTTTTTTTACAATCTGAAGCATTTGTTGTTCCTGAATATACTCTGTGAATAATTTCTTTACTAACATTGTTGAATCAATATTACTCCGGTCTGTTTCTGGTAAATTTAAGTCCCCAGCTAATATTATTATTCCCTCCTGTGTTTCATGCAAGAAATGTATGAATTCCTCTAGGCCATCTGCACTTGACTTTGGTGGTCTATACACTCCAATAATTGTTATATGTTCCAGGGTTGTCTTTATTGTCACAGTTACATAGTCTATAGTGTTGGTGTTATCATTGAACATGTAATAATCACAAGTCTCATAGGTATCTTTAATCCCTATCATAACACTTCCACCTGATTTTTTTGTTAGAATGTCTGTTAAAGTAAAAACATTTATACCCTGTCAAAATTGGTTTCCAGTCATTGTTCTTTAACCAAACAATAACAACATCAATCTTGTGGGAACCTAGCAAATTTTCTAATAAAAAAACTTTATTATTAATGCTCCTAGCATTAACAACCATCAGAGATGCATCAAATGTTGCTATCTGTGAACTGTTACATTTTTGACCTAGCAAAAATCCTGCCTAGTGTTTGTCAAATATTGCAAAATATCTGCTGCAAAAATTCTCTTCCCTGATCTAGACAAATGCACACCATTCTGTCTGAACACATGTGTGCCCAAAACAAGGCTTGGATGCTGTACACATTTCCATTTTTTAAAACAGGCACTTTTTCCATGTAGGTGTTTATCCAAAAATCGTTTCATTCACAGTGACCTGACTATCCTTTTTATATGTGATTTGTGAAAAATACGTCCTAACACCAATACAAGCTATACTATCTAGGAGGGCTGTTAGTTCCCGACTAACCATCAGAGAATCTTTCTTGGTGACATAATTTGTACCAACATGAATAAAAACAGATCCATACTTTTACATTAAGGCATTCCAAGGCTTGTTTCACATCTTCTATTTTTGCTCCTGGCAAGCATAACGCTACTCTATGTTCATTATCATCTCTGCAAATGTAAGTATCAGTTCCTCTAATAACTGAATCTCCATTTACAAGAATATCTTTGCTGACCATCTCTGAAGAATCTTCAGCTTCTAATATAGTCGTTTCTGCTCTATCAATTGTTACAAAGGATAGATCTTTGTTATTATTAGTCTTATTAATTCCACTGTTTTCATTGCGTATTAAGTTCTCATCCAGCTGGCATTGTAAATCCACAGCTTCAGCCATGTAGTCAACATCCATCTTTCTCTTCTTTTTTCTTATAGTAATGTTCTTCAATCCTTCCACGCTCAGTTTTGATTTCTTCCTTTTCAGCTGCCCCTTGCCTCTTTTTCCTACCTTTTCCATTGGAAGTGTGATGCCTTTTTCTGTAGACTGAGGGTTTTCTGATAGACAGATAGCTTCATTCCCTGTCACCAGTGTGTTACATAACAAAGCGGAATCCTTTTTACTACGTATTCTCTTTCCTTTACAGTCATTAGTGAATTTCTTTTTCTTCCTTGTTATTTGTTGAGAACTTCTTCCTTTCTTTCTTTTTTTTTTCCTACTAAACAAACCGGATCCTCAGATTGCTGAGTACTTGCATCCACAATTCCATAATTCTCAGGGGCCTCATCATATTTCATAGGAGTTGAATGTTATTTGCAGAAAATAGATGCATCATTTCCTAAATCCATTCTATTTCTTCTACGCCTAACATTATTTAGTTCATCAGTCCAGTCATTAATATATGATGCAACAGTTCTCCAAGCCATGCCAATTGTACAAGTGCAATCATCATCATTAAGTCGAGATTTGCTTCTAACAATGGTAAGCAAATCATCAAACTTTTGACACAAGGAACAAAGATCACCAGTGTTATCAGCTGTTAGCTTTAAATATGCATAGCATTTATTACACTGTACAAGATAGTTGTGCATTAGCAAATCGTTAATTGTATACTCATTTAAGGAATCCATATTTAGCTTTAAATTAATAAAATATTGCAAAGGAAAAAAATTACACAAAGTCAGTAGCAAAGAATTCAGAGGAACTTAAACCAACTTCTATGACAAAAATTATACCAGCAATATCCAACTTATTCTTCTTTCGGCTTTTCTCGGTTAGGGGTCGCCACAATGGACCTCCAGTCCGCTAATGATTGGCAGTAGATTTTTATGGTGCCAAGATGCCAGCCCGACGCCCAACCTTCAATGAAGGCACACCCATTCACGCATGTCTTTCGAATGCCATTCGACCGCTGGGAGGATATGCAGACTCCACACAGAAGGCGCTCCAGCCGAGAATCAAACCGGAGAACCTCTTGCTGTGAGGCGACAGCGCTACCGCTGCACCACCATGGCTTACACCAGCAATATCCAACTAAAATAATAAAATACAATAAAGTTGTTCTGACCATACAAGTTCTGCCAGCCAGACAGAAGTTGTAATTTCTTTACGTGCAGTAGCTTCTGCTCACTACAGCTTGCAGTTGCACCTCCTTTTAACAGTAAAAATAAATAAAACTTCTCTTACCAGTCAACTCCACAACAAATCACAAACCAAGACAAGATTGTTTAGATATGCTCAGAATTTTCCTCTCTGCAGTATGTGTAAATTTATAGCTGTCTAGGCCCCTTGGGGTGGCTAGAGCTTGCCTGTCTAAAACCTATCCATTTCTCACAACCAGCAGTGAAACTAAAGGTAAAACAACAAAATATGAATCAAAGTAAAGCTTATTAATAAGCAGTCTCTTCCAACCTACAAACAGTTAAAAATAGTGATGATAAATGCAGCATAAATTCAAATAAAACTGCTCTTACCAGTCAACTCCACAACAAATCACAAACCAAGACAGGATTGTTTAGATATGCTACTTTGTCTTAGGATGCCTATTTCCACAAGGCTGGCTACAGAGATTGTAGGAAAGTGCACATGAATGGCTGTGGATCCTCTATTTTGTGATCTATAAAGGGTGGTATAATCATGGTTTGAAATTGAGTTGGGGAGAGGTCTAGGATTGATCTAAAACAGCACTTTTGGGGTAGTTCTCAACAGACACACTAGTTGCTCTGCACTCCATTTGATACTTGAGAAAGTAGCAGAGGAAGTTTTATGTGGAAAATTACAACCCTGGGCACCAGTTTCTATACACGGGACTGCAAACCATTTCTTCACAGCTCAGCACAGGTCATAGGAGATGAGTTAGGGATGAATCCAATCAGTAAACAGCAAAAATGCAATATAAGTGTATATATAAGGCTCAGATCCTGCAGCAATTAACAATTCTCTCATTATTGTGAGTGATACTACAAGACTTGGCTAAAGTCCCTAGACCAACTAAAATTCAAACAGAAAAAAATATAGTACATCTGTATTAAATGGGTCTCAGATCCTGCAGCAATTCACAAATCTCACTATTGTAAGTTATATTTAAAGAGTAAGGCCCCAGACCAAATAAATGCAAGCATAAAAATGCAGTAGAACTGTAATAAATGAGACTCAGATCCTACGGCAATTCACAATTCTCTTGAGTATTGTAAGTTGTACTTTAAGACTGAGGTCCCAGACCAAGTGAATGCACACAGAAAAATGCAGTAGATTTTCATTGGCCTTTGGTTAAAACAAGGAAAATGCAGAAAATAATAATACACAGTTCATGTTAACACTCTGAATATTACAGTGTGCACTTTTTGAAACGGGATAGTATGAAACAGAATCTAACTCAAGCTTACAGTCTGATGGGAGTGCCTTATCAGTTTGAGCTATCAGTGCCTAGTAGAAATAGTACCAGGAGGGGCTTGCAGACTCTAGTGAGCAGCTGAAAAGATACTAAGTTTAAAAGAACAACAAGAATTTGATAGGTGGGTGGAAAATATCCAAAAACAATGCAGTCAAATAGTTTTAAACTTGGAGCTCTTTCAGCTACATAGGAATGTAGGTTGTTGTTGTGTCTTTCGGCGGTTAGGGATCGCCACAGCGGAACTCCGTTCCGCTAATGATTGGCAGTAGATTTTTATGTGCCAAGTTGCCGGCCCTGACACACAACCTTCAACGAAGGTACGCCCATTCACGCATGTCTCCACACAGAAGACGCTCTAGCTGAGAATCGAACAGGACAACGTCTTACTGAGAGGCGACAATGCTACCACAGCACCACCACCGCAGTACATAAGAATGTAGGTAAATACCTTAAATAAGAAAACTGTTTCACAGCTCATCCTAATAATTAGCTAGGTCTAATTTCTGTTAAATCAGTGAATGCAAAAGGAAGGTTTCATAACTGATCCTAGCCAGCAGCTTTAAGACTTAAAAACATTTGCAGTAAAACAAAATTTAAAATACAATGAACTGTAATATAATAAAACCAGAATCAAAATGTAATAGAAATATCCAAACCTTAAAGTAGAAAATCCAAAAATCAGTGCAGTGAAACACTAGTTTCAAACTCAGAGGTCTTACTGCTGAATAAGCAATGATATAAGTACTTAGAGCTACCAAGAACATCAGGTCTGACAAACTTGACTATCTTTACTAGAAAAAAAGATATTTACAATTTATTCCTCATGCCCATACAATTAAGTAGTAGCTTATGCAGTTGTTCTATAAATAAAATCTTGTTGTCTGCTTTGTCTACCAGTATTAGTGGGGCAAGATTTCTTGCACTGTGCATTGCATCACTATTTGTGAATAGTATGTGAATTCATGTGTGCACACGCATCTACATAAATCTTGTGTGCAATGGTTTACTATGTTTATGAAATAACAGGGCTCTAATAAACCATTTATGCAGAAGATAAGCAACTTAAAATGTGAAAGGAAATTTGCTGTGGGTAAACTCCTAGGTTCAGGCAACAATTAGGATTATACTGGCTCATTATTGGATCTCTTGGCACAGTCTGTATTTCTTAATGAAGGTGAAGAAAAATGTTGTGAATTAAAATGCCACTATGGATTATTTATCTAAGTATGTGAATTTGTCACAATGTTTTACCATCTGACTCTAGGACATTTGGTCATTTTTTTTCAGTATTTGGCTAATTCTTCTTTTAACAGGAGTTCATAAGCTATTTTGTTTCCACAGGTGGCTATATCTGCATGACAGTTCTGACCAGCCCTTCCAATATCACATACTGGAGACAGCTTCAGGGCATGCTGAAGCAACTGGAACAACAGGGTTTGTGGGAGCAGGTTGATGTGCAACAGGTGAATGAATGGATGAAAGCTGTATCTGAGGAAGAATCTACAGGTTCTCCATATACTTCCGGCATCATTTATTTGTACAAAAAATGTACACTTCGGCAGTCACAGCAAACGTAACATTCTTTGTCATACACTTCTACTTTCCTTGTAGCTGTTGGAACCCATGTGTAGAAAAATGATTGGCATATTCTTACTATACTGTAGAAATAACTTTCAGTTACTGATACGATGCTAGAAATGAGAAAGTACTTTTAAAACTAATAAAAATGTTAGAAGCTTTTTTCTGTTTCTCACTCTGTGATTGCCCTATCCAGTTGATTGTAGTTCAAATGTTCAAAATCCACTTCATCTGTGGAATTTGAGGGGGGAGGGTGAGAGATTAAATATAGACATTCTTTACCCTTAGGTATATGAGATACAGTAATGCATGCTGAAAGGTCTCCAAAAGGTTTTGACTATTCCACTAGACCAGGGGTCTGCAACCTTCACTATCCAAAGAGCCATTTTTGACCCCCCTCCCACCAAATAAATTCATTGGGAGCCACATCTGTTTGACCCATAAAATGAAGATAACAGAGCGTATAAAGTTTTATATATAGTTATACTAAATATAAAAGAACTAAGTTTATAAGAACAGTATCAAAAATCCGTCCCTAATTTTGTTCCTGTGTTGGAATTGCTTGATCTCTCTCAGTGTGTGTTTGTGTGTGTGTGGAGGGGTGCGTGTGTGTAAAATGCTCGTTAACAGAAACCATGTTATTCTAGCAAGCTTCTAGGTTTATGAGAGCAATATTTAAAGTCAGTCCCTATTTTTGTTCCTTTGTTCCCCTTTATTTGTGGTGCTTTCCAGAATTCTTGTGGTAAGAGTTTGAGAGAAAAGAGAGGTACAGAAACCTTTCAGGAGATGCTACTGCTGCCAGGGGATTGCTCGATTGCTGTCAGTGTGTGCAGAATGCATGGCAACAGAAACAATGTATCCTAGCAAGTTTATAAGAGCAATATGTAATGTCCATCACTCGATCATTGTGTGTGTGTGTGTGTGTGTGTGTGTGTGTGTGTGTGTGTGTGTGTGTGTGTGTGTGTGTGAGTGGCCATTAATTTTCAGAGCTACAGGGAGCCACTACAGAGGGGTGGAGCCACAGGTTGCAGACCCCTGACCAATAGGAACAGAACCTAAACTTAGGATGTTCTGTAGTCCTATCTCGCCTTCATTCTTACACATGGGTTCGGAACTGATCCTTGGCTCCAACTCTGCCTATTACAAAACTCAAAGTCTTCTAGTTAGCTCATGGCTTGGTAGGTATCCCATGGTGGACCAGTACAATCCCCAGATCTCATTTGCCATGTCTACAAGTTCAGATGTGCTTCTTCTTGGCCGTGGCTAAGTTTAACACTTTTTTTCTATTTTTACTGTATTACAGCTTAACGTTACAATTCATATAGCTTTTGATAGTGTTTAATAGTATTTAGAGTAGTATTCAGACTTGCTGAAGTGTTTTTCTTGACTTTAGATTCTTTATTGTTGAGAGCTAGTTGGCCGTTGGCCTTGTTGCTCTTGTTGGTATCCTGTGTGCAACTCTTTTTCTATTTATCGTGCACATTTGTGCTTATTTGTTTTTTGCAGTTTGGAATTTAAATAGTTGTTCCTTAGATATTTAGTGTTTCCAGTTAAGGTGCGCGTTTTTGCGCTCAGTTTACCTTGTTTTTCATGTGCAGTGTTGATTAGTATTAGAGAGTTAGTATTTAGACTTTCCCTCTTAGATATTTTTCTGGATATCTAGTTATTCAGTTGGCGTAAAGGGTTTTTTGATATTTTCGAACCTTCTTGTTCTACGGTTTAGTGTTTGACTGTAGTTTTCACTGAGAACATTTGGTCATTTTCATAGTCTGTATTAGTGTGTGTGCTGTCTAGTTAGTAGTTTCTGACCTCTAGACTTTCTCTCTACCTAGGTCCGTTTAAGTTAGAGGACCAAGTTCTCTGCCTTTTTTTTCTCTTCCCAGGGCTAGGCCCGTTTAAGTTAGAGGACCTAGTCCTCGTTGTGTTTTTTTTTTCTGCTTCTCCGGTTAGCATGTCTAAAGAGGCAAAACACCATAAACCCTCAGGGTTTAAGAAATGTGTAAAATGTTCTCAGAAAATGTCAATTACAGATGGCCATAGTAATTGTGTGTATTGCCTCGGAGCCATCCATCTGCAGGAAACCTGTTTGTTTTGCCATTCCTTCAACTCCAGAGTTCTACAGGAGCGTAAGAACAAGCTAATTTTGAAAGTTCTCCTCAAGTCTTCTGTCGAGGAAGACTTTGCCTGTTCGTCTTCTTCCTCGAAATCCCATTCATCCAAAAAAGACAAGACTAAACCTACCAAGAGGCATTCCCCAGTGCCATCCGGTGCTTCAGAACCACCTCCTAAACTTTTTAAACAGGACAAGACTTCTACCTCCTCGGCTCCACTGATCTCGGAGCCGATCGAGGTTGTTGATACTGGGACTTCATTTTTGGCCCCATGCATTTTGGAGCCAACTACTGATAGCAAACATCGGAGGTGGTCCACATATCCTTTGCCGGTCTCCCCAACATTCAGGTCCCCTATCTTACAGAGGTCCAGATCTCAAACATTGTCTTCCAGATCTTCCAGGAGCCTATCAGAAGAAGATGTGAAGAGAGTAGTGCTGAGACTCCTGAAGTTGTCTGCCTTGCCAAAAATGCTTTTGGCTCTGACCCAGTCGGTCCTGAAGCCACCTGAGTCCATTTCCCCCCTGTTGTGGTTCCACCTCTGAGCCATGCCATGCTTTCAGAACCAGACTGTTCGGTACCGCTGGTTGTGAAACCCTTGATTCCAGCTCCCCCCGAGGCTGTCTCAGAGCCGAGTTCTGCTCCAACACCTTTGGTGCCATTCATGGTGTCTAGGGGCCGAAGAGCCGATGACTTCCTGTGTCTCCTCAGAGCTGAGGAGGTCTTTGGAGCTGGAGAGGTGTGCCTTTGAGATGATGTGGAGTGTACTGTCCCACTCATCAGCTCCACCCAGGGCTACCGACAGTCTTCCCCCTCGGGCACCAACCACCATCTCATCACTTACTCCCTCTCTCGACAGCAGAGACCCACAGCCTCAGGAGCCCCTGGTTGGTGACCCCCAGTCTTCCACGGCCTCCCCAGAATATTCTTCTGAGGAGCCCATTCGGAAGAGGACATGCAGGAGGAAGCATGTAGACTCCCAGGATGAGTCTTTTACCTCCGACACTGACCTTGAGGAGTCAGAAGGGTCCCCCAAGTCGTCCTCTTATGATGTCTCCTTTGTAGACATCTTGTAGATCCTTAAGCAGAGGTGTGGCTGGCCCACTGTTACCCCTTCTGATGAGGATTCTGTGTACCTGAAGGCTTTTGGGTCTCAACCTTCAGCCTCTTGGGTGTCTCCACCTTTCGACAAGCTTTTAGACCTTGTTAGTTGGAAGGTTTGGGAGACTCCTGATGCCGTGGAGCCAGTTCCCAGGAGACCCAATACATTTTTGTCCCAAAGAGAAGGAATTTTTATCCAAGGGTATGCCTCTAGATGCCATGGTGGTGGCGGTAGCGGCCACTAAGAAGGAACTAGCGGAGACTTCTTCATCTGTCCATCCACCGAACAAGGAGTCTCGAATGATGAATAGATGCAGGAAGTGTATATTTTCATCAGCGGCATTCACAATCAGATCGCTGAACTACATAACACATTTTACAAGGCTTCAGAGAGATCTCCTTAAGGAGTTGGGAGAGATTCTACAAGGTACGTCTACTGAAGGAGTCCCTGATAAAGTGTCTGCTCAGTTGTCCACCTTGAATTCCATTGTTAACTCCTCCATGAGGCTGATTGTTTATGCAGCTGATGGAACGAGTAGGGCAGCGGTTTCAAGAGTTTCCCTTAGGAGGCACTCCTGGATGCGTTTGCGTAATTTTGCGGAGCCGTTCAAGTCTACCTTTACCAACACCCCCTTTGATGGTTCTTCCTTGTTTGGACCTAAGGTAAAAGACACACTCACCAGGTGCGAGCAAGAAGGGAAAACCCTGTCTGCCATGAGAGTACATTTTACCGTCCCCTCTAGACCATACCCCAAGGGTCAGAGAGGTGGTAAGACGTGGTTCAAGAAGTCCCAGAGGTTTTTCCCGGATGCACAGGGTGACTCCTCCTTCAGAAGCAGAGGAGGAGGAATTCTGTTGTGGCAGGGGCGGAGCACAAAACCAAGGAGGCTATCCCTATCAACGCTCCTGATGTGGGGCCCAGCTGTGCTTCTCTGGAGCCAGTCGGGGGTCGCATTTCTTTGTATCCAGAAGCCTGGCTAAACATCACCTGAGACAAATGGGTACAAAGAATTATCACCAGAGGTTATTCCATACCCTTTTCTCTTTCACCGCATGTTCCCAAGAGGATCCCGAATGTTCCACCCATTCACAGGGATCAAACAACAGTAGAAGTGAACAAGTCCCTGCAGACCAGGTAGGATTCGGAACTTATTCCAGAGTCTTTTTAGTGCCAAAACGTACAGGGGACTGGAGGCCCATCTTGGACCTCAGCAAACTAAACGAATCCATAAAAAAGGACAAGTTCCAGATGGTGACACTGCAGTCTGTACTCCCTCTGTTAGGGAAAGACACTTGGATGTGCTCAGTAGACCTCCAAGATGCGTACTACCATATAAAAATGGACATAGCGTCAAGGAGCCACTTACGCTTCCAGCTGGGATCCAGTCACTACCAGTTTCGTGCTCTGCCCTTTGGTCTCACCACAGCCCCCAGGGTGTTCAAATGTATGGCAGTAGTGACAGCTCACCTGAGACGTCTAGGATTCCAGGTGTTTCTGTACCTGGACGACTGGCTCCTGACTGCCCCCACCAGGCATCTACTCCTTCAAACCAGAGATTCCACCATTCAACTTTGTGCCCAGTTGGAGATTACTATAATTTGGGAAAAGTCTGCCTTATCGCCCTCTCAATTTGTGACTTTTATAGGTGCAGAAATAGACACAGTCACCATGTTAGCTCGTCTTCCTGCAGAAAGAGCACAGAATCTCATACAAGTTCTTTGTCTACTTCCCCTTCAGAAAGTCAAGGCAAAGACAGTGCTGAAACTCTTAGGGACCATGGCCTCCACCATAATGCTATTCCCTCTTGCCAGATTGCATATGCGAATTTTTCAATGGCTTCTATCACCCCAGTGGTCCTTTCAACAACTACCTCTATTCCACCACATCATATTAACAGAGTCTTGCAAAAAAGGACCTCCGTTGGTGGATTCAACCCAACCAACTAATGACAGGCACTCCATTCCTTCCTCGCCAACCCGTTGCTACTATGACCACGGCTGCCTCACAGATGGGGGGAGGGCATTATCTAGGCAGGACTGTCCAAGGCACATGGCAAGATCACGAGGCTCACCTGCATATCAGTGTCCTAGAGATGAGGGCGGTGCTTTTGGCATTGCAAGCACTTCACAACCTTCTTCCTCTTGGGATGATAGCAACCCAGTCAGAGAACATGCCAGTGGTATGGTATCTCAACAAACAAGGTGGAACCAGATCTTACTCCCTTTGTCGAGAGGCTATTCAGGTTTGGAAATGGGCGATATCTTCCCAGCGCTTTCTAGCAGCAACGCACATCCTAGAGACAACCAACGTGATAGCTGACAAACTCAGCCATGCAATCTTGATGCCTCTCGAGTGGTCTCTGAAGCAGGAAATAGCGGAACAGATCTTCCCCAAATGGGGACAGTCTTGCTGTGATCTTTTTGCCAGTTCGATCAACTCCAAATGCAGCAGCTACTTTTCCCTTATCCCCCCTCCGGGGTGTCACCGAGAGACGCACTTGTTCACGATTGGCCCCTGGGTCTCCTTTATGCTTTTCCCCCCTTTCCTCTCATATCCAAGGTGATTCAGAAAGAAAAACTGTTGGGAAGCAAACTGATTCTCATATCTCCTTACTGGCCTCATCAGATTTGGTTCCCCTTTCTCGGGCCTCATCTTCTAGATGATCCATGGACTCTGGACCCAGTGCCAGATCTCTTGACGTACATGTCAAGCTCTCTTCACTCCAGCCTCCACACCCTCAACTTGACAGCATGGCAGCTCCAGTTCCATCCCTAGTCAGGCTTCATGATTTTTCACCCACTGTGACCCACATTCTCACATCTTCTCATTAACCCCCCACTAGAAAGTTATACACTAGCAAATGGAGAAGGTTTTCCATCTGGGCTGAAGAAAGGAATGTTGACCCTTATACCCCATCCATTCCAGTGGTTTTAGAATTTTTGTCTGAACTTTTTCACCAGGGATCTGCTGCTGCCACAATTAGGGTTCAGCTGGCAGCAATATCTAATTTTCATTTGGGTCACCTTGAGTCTAACCTGATGTCACACCTATTGTGTAAAACCTTCCTTAAAGGTACTACTTTGCTGAGACCTCCCTTTCAGGAACTGGTAGCTTCCTGGGATCTAAACTTTGTCCTGTCCAAAATTACACCTCCACCCTTTGAACCTGCTCATTCGTGCCCATTGAAGTTTCTGTCTTGGAAGACATTGTTTCTAGTAGCCATCACATCTACTAGACGAGTATCAGAATTACAAGCACTGTCCATCAAGCCCCCTTATCTGATTTTCCACAAAGATAGAGTATCTCTTCGCACAAATCCATCTTTTATCCCTAAAGTGTGCTTTCATAATAACTTGAACCAAACTATAGAGCTGCCGGTGTTCTTCCCTAATCATTCCAATGCAGCAGAATACAGGTTTCATCAGTTGGATGTTCACAGACAATTATGGTTCTATCTACACAGGACTAAGGAATTCAGGAAGTCAGACCAATTGTTTGTATCCTTCACTGACTCCAGATTAGGTCTCCAAAGAGACCCTTTGAATTGGATTTTGAGTTGTATCTCTTTAATTTATTCCTCCAATGGAAAGCCTTTGCCGTTCAAGATTAAGGCTCATTCTACACAATCCCAGTCTACTTCTGCAGCCTTGCAAGCCAAGGTTTCCAATTGATAATATTTGTGTAGCTGCGACCTGGGCTACCCCTCACACTTTTATTACTCATTACAAATTGGACCTGACCTCTAGGGGTAGAGCCTCCTTTGGTTCCACGGTACTCAGGAGTATCTTTTCATGCGCCACCCAAGAATAAGGTGCTAGGGACGCTGTTGCATGTGTAAGAATGAAGGCAAGATAAGACTACAGAACATAAAGAAGTTATGTACTCACCATAACGTTCCATGTTTGTAGTCCATCTCGTCCTTCATTCTTGCGAACCCACCCTCCTACCCCCGTCCTGGAAGGATCTGGAGACAGGATAATTTTTCCATAACAGGTGGAAACCTTTCATTAATTGTTGTTCTTTCTGGATAGCTTTAGTTCTGTCTTTCTATAGTTTAGCAGCAAACAAGGTCTGGGGTTTGTACTGGTGCACCATGGACGATTCAACTAGAAGGCTTTGAGCTTTGTAATAGGCCGAGTCGGAGCCGAGGACTGGCTCCGAACCCATGTGTAAGAATGAAGGGCAAGATGGGCTACAAACATGGACCATTATGGTGAGTACATAACTTCTGTTTTCAGCATTGTCTTCCATACAGGATGCATTTCTGTGCAAGGCATGCCACTCCAAATAATATTTCCTTGTGATTGCATTTTTTTTACTGAAAATAGCTGACTGAGACTATCGTCAGGAAAATGAACCCAGTACTTTTTAACTCTTTGAAATTAACATACAAGCTCTTCTGCATTACTCTTCCATCTCAGATTGGATTGTACATTAATTCAGATCCTATATCATCAGTATCTACCTAGAGGTAAACACACCTGTGTTTG
This sequence comes from Protopterus annectens, assembly GCF_019279795.1. Taxonomy (NCBI): domain Eukaryota; kingdom Metazoa; phylum Chordata; order Ceratodontiformes; family Protopteridae; genus Protopterus; species Protopterus annectens. Next base: position 535,887,319 of record NC_056747.1, on the reverse strand, counting down.
TCTCCAGCACATCTTCTGCTTCCATAAACGTTAGTCAAGATCAGAAATTTGTCCGACACTATCATATTATTTCAGTCTTGAGATATTCTGGGTAGCTGTTCATATGTTTATTCTTGTTGGAGATCTATAGATGAATGATAGCATGTCTGTTTCAGTGGATCCTCACACTCCAGTGACATTCTTGTTGGTAAGCAAACATAACTCAACGTGAGTTAAATTGTTTAAGAAGTATTTCATCATACAAATGAATGAAGAAGCTGTAACAAGAGGAGTGTACCGCTGTATTTATCTGATAGCTGCACCCAGGTATACATCACACCATATATCCATTCACTTGGAAATATCTTTTGACTTATAACAGTCCCCCAGAGTCTTTGTCAAACATTTTAATGCTGGTGCTCCCTCAGTATATATTTAAAAAAAAAAAAAAAACAGCATATATTTTTTTTAATCTCCTGTCAGCCTTCCTTCTTTTAGGTACTGCTAAGCCATCTGTTTCTCCCTTCCTTCCTTTTCAGGTCCATCTGATTCGACTATCAGAATTAAGGCTTCTCCAAGCTGATTTATCAAATTGGTGTATGTATGAAACACATGAACATTATATATATTTTGGCGGTGAAAAAATAATACAATGTAGGATAACCTGTATATTTATTCAATTTTATATGTATCAAGGAAACTCAAACTAAAAGAGATTAAAACGGGGTGACTGTGCCCCTCACAAAGCCATGATGGGAGGGCTTCACCCCTCGCACCCCTAGTCTGTAAATACAACTCTTCAGACATCCTAGAATTAATGTGTGGAGTATTATGCATCCTTTAAGACAGTATATGGGGAGTCTGGGGGTATAGTGGTATACTTACCTTTCACAAACAAAGTTTTATAATTGTAAGTTCACTTCTCAATTCATTCCAGAATGCAACTCTATAAATAAGTATTATATCAATCTTTCCTTGCTCAGCAGTGGAGCTTGCTGATGGAGTATATTTGTATGCTATTAAAAACACTGCTCTACAGAGAAAAATTGACTTACTATATCAGTGTGTACTCTCTCAAAGTACTACTTAATCTTAGACAGGTATCCATATTACAATGAAAAAGTAGTTCATGAAAACTGCAATTGGGGTAGCAGTTATAAAACTATTAAAATATGGAGATGTTAAGGAAGGACTGTATCTGTCTTTGTCAAAAAAGGGTTAAAGAATTCAACTCCACACCATATCAACACATACCCAGCCCCATTGCAGAAGTACAAAAACATCGAGCAGACAGCTTCAATGAGTTGTTCAAACACTATAACCAAAATAAACTTTCTATTGTTCCATTTTGAAGGATGATGCCAGAAAGTCAGTCCACTTTAGGAACTTGTACATAATTTTAATTCAATGTTCATTCCTTCTATAAAGGACAGGTTTTTTTCACAGTTTCTAATGTACAGTGATACAACCACAGTACTGCTGCTCACAACAGAGCTTAGTTTGTGTGCCATGCTAAGTTCTTAGTTACTTTTAATGGATGCCACCAACAGCAATGTATGCCGTCAGGGTTATTTTTTGCATGGTTTTGTTGGTGCTTATTGTAAGCGTAAGCCACTGTACTGATGACACGTAGAACAAACAGGTGCTATGCAGTGAGGATTTATTTAATTCTAGAAATAAGCAGTGTAGATTTCGAACTAGAACGTGAGTTTGTGATTTCTTAATCTGGAAATGTCTTTCCCTTTTAACAGAATGAGACATTGCAACTTTCATTTAAATTTAATTTAATGTGGGGTATGAAGAACACAGGGGGCTGTTACTAGAGAGGGGTCCAAAGTTCCAGTTGGAGTATTTATGTGCACGTCTCCCTGCCAAATATGGGAAGGTATTTAGTGTTAGACATTTGAAGAGCAGATATTCTAAGAGTAGGGTGCGGTGGTGGTGCTGCGGTAGCGTTGTCGCCTCACAGTAAGACGTTGTCCTGTTCGATTCTCAGCTAAAGCGTCATCTGTGTGGAGACATGCATGAATGGGCGTACCTTCATTGAAGGTTGTGCGTCAGAGATGGCAACTCGGCATGTAAATATCTACTGCCAATCATTAGCGGGCCAGAGTTCCGCTGTGGCGACCCCTAACCGGGAAAAGCCGAAAGACAAAAGGGTGGATCCATGCTGGATTGGTAGAAATTTAACATTCCTTAGTGTAGAACAACAGAAATTGGTTGCCTCCTACCACCTTTCAAAGAAAAATTAATTGCCATACTTCAGAAAAGTGCTAATCCTCTGCCACTGGTTAATAAACAAGGGCTCTTAATGACAACAATATGTTATTAGGGAAGCACTTACAATGCTGGTTAGCACTTAAATAGATTCATAGGTAAGTACTAGGCTAGATGTCTCTGCAGGCCATTCTAAGCCTAGCTAATTTCCCTTCAAAGGTGAAAATGAAACCTTTACCTTGTATATGTGAGGTAAACACCTAAACCATTATGCCAACCCCCAGAAAAGGTATGATTGCTACCTAAGTAAAAAATATATTGAATATAGTAATTTATTTTGCCAAAATTAACCATATTAAGATGGCATATTTAGCTATATACTGTTCTCGAAGGATGTTAAACTCTTAAAAACTGTCAGAATCTCAGCATCAGTTAAAATTCAGAAAATGGACTTTAGCTAATAGTTTAAATGATGTCGCACAATTCTTAGATATAAAATATATGCATTATACTCACTACTGTCACTTAGGTGGACCTCACAGTATATATGATCAGCTGTATATACAGGTACATGTAATTGTTTTCTTCACAAGTTAAATTAATTGTGCATTCCTGGTGTACTGTGAGATCATAACTCTTTGAAGATATCATTGGTGTCCAATTAATTTAATAAATGAAAAGCATGAATAATGTCATATCTAACAAAGTTAATGAAACTTGTGTCTTATGGAAAAGAACAAGTGACATAATGCTCCAGGTACATGACCATGCTGATAAGTTTTTTATACTTCAGATCATATGAAATTTAGTGCACATGGCAGGACTCATCAGTGGGCCAGAAACAGGCAAATTAAGTGCAGTGAAGAAATGAATAATATGCAAGGCTGTAAAAATGTACATTATGATTTCAGTATGGAAATACTGTTTGCAAACATTTCTTTCAAAACAAGTTAGTGCTGATCAGAAAACAGTAAAACTTGTTTATAAATTTTCAACTGCAAGCATATTCTGTCTTCCCACAAGCTTGCAAAAGGCTGGTTCAGTCCTGTGAATTACAGGCATCTCAGAAATGTTATAAAATAAATTGCAATTCCACTAACAAATAACACAGAAGCCAGTTTATACAACAAAAAAGAGTTTATTGTAACAAATATTACACTTCATTAGAATCAATATACAAAACGTCTTACAAAGAAGCAATTCTGAATATTAGAATCAGTTGAATAAATCATAGCTTGCAATAAGCTTAATATAAATATCCATAGTTAATCAAAGTTTGAAAATATATGCATTATTTCCACTAGACGCTTGCTTACTTCTTGATATTTGTAATATGTGTTATAAAAAAATATAATGCGAGCTATGCAAATACATTATAATAGTATTGTCTATATTAGTAAAAGATTCTTCACCCTGTGATTCATACAAGCCTGTGTCATTATAAAATACAGATCAGAAATGTTCATGTTCCGTCTGCTTAAAAGAATAAAACATTACATGCTGAAGTTAATTCATAACTATCAGAACAGTTTTACACAAGCATATCAAACACAGTAAATATGTAAAAAATATATAGGTTGATAGCGCTAGCAACTAGTGGTAGTAAATATCTTTTTTTAACTTTGAAACAAGTGATGGTTCAGATATCTCGTGCGTCATGTACTGCTTTACTACTTTGTACCGAAATGCTACTCTGTACGTTAACTAGAGCTATAATCGGGTCTACCTAATAAGGCTGAAAAGCCACAGTATGGAATCCCACAAGACCGAGACAAAATTGTCGAAACCTCACATGAAGGAACACCCAGACCACCGACAAACAAACTCCGGGTAAGTTGCCACTTGTCCATCATAGTGAACTTTGCCCTTTCCCCACAGTAGTTCATAGGTTGGTACTAGGCTGTCGGCCCTAGGGCCTAATAAGCCTAGCCATAACAATTCCCTGGCTATTTCTTCCCACAGTATTTACTTCCCTGGACCCCTGTCTAGCAGGAAAACTGACGCGATCCCTGGGGTGAATTTCCTATCTCCCATCCAATCATCAAGGTTCCTTTTGAAGAGACACTCTGCTTGACATGTATGGGCAGTCTATACCAGAGTCTGGGGAGTCTCTGGGTCAGGAACCTATCCCTCCAGCATGTTTTGTTCATTGTGATGACGAGGTTTAGATCCATGGAGCGTGTGTCTCTGAGGGATTGGGATTTCTTTAAGTGTAGCATGTCCAACAGCTCTGGGTTTGACATGGCCTTGTATGTTAAGCAGAGATTGCCTCTGAGTAGACGATATGACACAGAGTATAGGCAGAGGTTTTTAAGATGGTCAGCATAGGGCATCTGCTTTAGGCCTCAGTGATTCTTTTAGTGAGGTATTTCTGCGGCTTTTCCAGTTGTTGCAGATGTCTTGAGAGGTAGATACCAAATGGAGCATTGTATTCTATAATGGGCCTAATGAGGGATGAGTACAGTGGGACAATGACCACCTTTTTGAAAACCCCTTAGTGATGAGGTGTGCCACATAGAAGGATTTCCTGACTGTTGTGGTGATGTGGGTTATCGAAGGTGAGACCACTGTTGACCTGTGTCCCTAAGTCTCTTATCACACTTTTGGTGTTTAGTGTACTGCCACCTATATGGTAATTCACGGGTACATGTTTTTTTTCCCAAAGGGGATAACTATACATTTCTTGGCATTGAGCTTGAGCCCATGGCTCTGGCACCAAGCATCTGTTTCTGTAAGGCCCTTTTGTAGAATATCCACAACATTTGGGGATTCAATAATGGATCTCTGAGTTGGTATATATTTAGTTAGGGAGGGTGTGAGGGACACAGCCCCCTCATGTGTGGGTTTAATTTGCTTTGGTTTTCATTTTTTTTTTGATATTTTGTTGTTCCAGAGATGTGGTTACTTACCCAGAGTGTGTTCATCGATGTTCCAGATGTTCGTTCACATGAGGTTTCTACAATTTCGTCTCAATATTGTGGGATTTGAAATTTTGGCTTTACGTTCTTATCAGTAGACCCACCATAATCATGTAGAGAAACAAAATGTACACACACAAAGCAAGGACTCAATGTCCCTCCACAATTTTTTTTTTGTCCTCTGTTTGAAATCAACAGCAAATTCATTGTAAAGTCCAGATATATTTAAAATTATAAATAATCACAAAGAGGAAAAGTCCATATATACTTATAATATTATCTTATCAGTAACAAAAGAAACTTCCTGTTTCACATGTTCTTAAATTATTTCACCCCATTGTCATACTGGAAATTTAACAAAAAGTTATTGATTTTTGTAACTAAATGAGCAAAATTTTCAAGTTGCAATTGTATTTCAGTTTCATTGCAAATGAGATAGTATTTTCATATGGTATGCAGCTATAGCTACTACTAGTCAAAAGATAAAAGTCAAACCATTTTATTCACAAATATAGCTTGCAGTCCCATATATAGGTCTTGCATAGTACATAGTATGACTGGTGTATGTTTTACAAAACCTAGATTGCCATAGAGTTTGGCATCTTAATCCAAAGTGCTACAACCATGGTCCAAGTATGGAATGACAACTTCTGCATGCAACTGGGTCCAGTCATCTACAGAATTCAGAGTTCTGATTGGGCAGGCCTGCAAAGAATTGCACATTCCTAGTGCTAGCCAGCCATCATCAAATGACTGCATTCATTGTGAGCACATATAGAATATGGTGAACAGTAGAAGAATGGATCACTAATGGCATGCATACAGGATGAATAGTTTTCTGAATATAATGTCAACTACAGAGAGAGCAGCATGCCATACAGTATAGTTCAGTAAGACAACATCTGCACATTGTGACCTACATCATATATCTGTTGACATCTCATAGGATTGGTCCACCAAAATCAAACAAGACTTATGCTAATGTCTGTTTTCCCACTGTATCCCATTCAACTGCATATGGAACTAGCTTCTCCACCCACATATAATGTAAGTGTAAAAGATGAGCATCACAATTATGTCTCATGTAGTGAAGCTGATGCGGGACATTTACTCACATTATTCATCCCTGACTCCTTTTTGTGTCTATTACTATATTCTTTCCACCTCTGCTGATTAGAACTCAAAGTGCACATGCTTGCTTATCATTAGTATGAGTCCCTTACTTTGCCCAGAGTGTCTCCGTATACATGTCCAGGAAAGATCAACAGAAATTACAGCTTCCATGGTCATGCTTGTGGAGCAAACATAATTTGCATATCATGCTAATGAAGTAATCTGTTCCTACTGATGTGCCCATCACTTTCTGAGGGTAAGTACTTTCTGAGATTGTGCATGGTACTCTGTAGTGGTGTAGTTTGAGAATCCCTTAATATTGTTCTCTGAATTTGCTTTCTGGTTCTGCCATAGGTTAGGTTCATAGATTAGTACTAGGCTAACTCCCCTTGCAAGCCATTTTAAGCCTAGCCAGTTATCCCTTTTGAGTCTCAAACCCCGTACCTTGTGTTTGCAAGGCAAATACCTTAACTATTAGGCCATCCTCCCAACCCTTACGTGATTCTGCTCATAATAATTATGGTAGGCAGCACATTATATATAGTGGCACATTGGATTCAGTGGTGGTTGTATAACAACTGTAGGTACGCAGCTGCACCTACTTAAATTTCAGCACATTCTCTATGCTCTGCTCTACAGTTTGCTGTTTTGTGAATCGTGGTTGCAAGGTCTGGATGATCATTTTCATACCCTCTATATGTCTGGATGCCTCTAAGTATGCAGTGGTGTGTGCACCTACACAGGGTACTTTGACATGTTCATAATTTGTTTAAGGCCCTGTTATGTGATTTGCTCCATGTATCAGCTCTGCATGGCTGTAGACATCATATATAAGTCCTGATAAATATTTTGCTCCAAAATGAAAAAGTTAGTTATTTTTACTATAGAATAAATGCAGTCATTTATAAAAAGTAATATTAAATTCAAAATTATTTATGTGAGGCAATCTGTCTCACTAATGCATAATAAGGATTCAGTTAAGATTGTTAAACAGTGAGTTACTTATGTGTAGCTAAATGTGATAATTTATGGGGTAAATATGTGAGAGAAACCGAAAAAAGACAAAAGGAATTGGGAGTTGGCCAGCCAAGAGATGAATGGAGTGTGAGAAAAGACTTACGACATTCAAGAATGACGGTCAAAGAATGTAGGAGAATTGTAGTGATTTGAGAGAGGTGGCACCCATTGATGCAATACCTTAATTACATGTTTGTGGTATTCATATAGGCTATACATAGCTCTTAACACAATACAAGATGCCCATTAAGAGAAGGCATACGTTTTACAGGCTCTAAAAATTATACTCCTCCTCCTGGCTATGTCTGCTATAGGAAGTATAAACATTGTCTGACTCATGAATATAATCAATTTCTTCTCCTAGATTAGTACAGTTATGGCAACAATTAGATGTAGAGATACTTCCCCACAAAAATGTATATGCAAAAGCCCCACTGCATGTCAAATCTTTAAATTTCTAGTTCTTTATGACTACAAAGGTCTGGAGAACAGCAGGACAGATGCCATGAAAAGGGGCGTAGTTTGTAAATAAATAGGGAGTTTTGTTGATGGAGATTATTGTCTGATCCTTGGAATTAAACTAGTTTATTAGTTGAGCATAAGACTGCAAATGAATTTAGTGTTTGGAGAATGAGCGTGACTGCGTTAAAAAGAAAGGAAGTTGTAGATAATTAGCTGGCATTGCTTTTCTTCATTAATGTAGTAATATATTGTAATTCGGCTTAGCAGGCTTTAGAAAGTGATCCTGTAACAAACAGTAATCCTTTTCAGATGTGCTGAATAAAATGTAACTGAACTGAAGGACAAACTTGATGGATACTGAGAGATTATTTATTCGTATTTCGTTTTTTAGATACATTTCATGTGTTAACATTCCAGATATCATGTGCATTTAACTTGTCACAGCTGATGGTTATGTAGTGTTGGTTAGATTCTAGAGGTGTTTGTTTTTCCGTCACTTCTGCTAATAACACCCATCAGATGCAGCACTGTACAACTGTTAGGCCAGAAGCCTGCACTGACGTGAAACATTTTACTCAGAGAAGAAATATACCAACTATTTTGTGTACTGATATGTTATTACCTCCTTTGTGAAATCAGGGTGCACATTGTTTTTTCTTTGTAATTTTCTGCTGCAGCTTTGTAAAATAAATAAAAAATCTGAAACGTCTGCAACTGCTGAGAGTTTAGCTTTTTGTTTGCGGTATTAGTTATATATTAATGAATAGAATAAAAAATGCAACCACCAGCAGCCAAAGGTCACCCAGGAGAACAAACTGCAAATGTAAAAACCAAAAACTCCAAGCGACCACCACAGCTAAAAGCATGCATAGTTTATTAAAAATACGACAGGATCCTGTCGTATTTTTAAGAAACTACATATGCTTTTAGCTGTGGTGGTCACTTGAGTTTTTGGTTTTTATATTAATGAATAGCTTTAAGGCTAATGAGCTACATTGTGTGACTTTGATACCGTATGTTAAATTGAAAGTCAGAGAATGCAGCTTAAATATTGACCTCATGGAAGTTAGACTGCATCACTTGTCTGAGCTTGGGGAGTATCACAATTCTGAAAAACCAAATACAACATAGTAAATAACCAACATCATCTACAGTAATGCCTGCCAGATGTGTTTGAGAGAGAGTAATACACAGTGAAGCATCTTACTGTAAGAGACTTCTCTGAATTATCCTAGCTAAATACTTTGCTGTCTCTTTGACAGTGTCTAGGCCCATTTTCCCCTTTGTCTTTTGGCCAGTGCACCCATGTGTCTGTGTTGGGCCCATTCTGTCTAATGAGAATTGGTCATTTAGAATCCATTTCTTATGTGTAAGCACTTAGGTTGAGAGATGACTGCATGATAGGCCATCATTATTGCTTCTGTCAGAACATTTTCTTATTTATGTAATTACTTTCCCCCCTCTTTTTAAGCAATGATTAAAGTACAGTGCCTTGTTGTCCTGTGCATATTGTAAGTCTCTTGTTACACAATGTTTACTTAGCTAGAGAAGAGAGTATGCTGCTTAACTGTTCCCATTTTTACCTGCACAAAATAAGAAGCCAGTGCATTGGACTGAATTGTGAGTTAATGATTTTTTTACTATGTGACTTCAAATTTCACATTTAAATGCAAAGTTTATAGTGGACTTTTGTTCCCTTTTGAAGAAATGTCTTGCTTTGCTTGGGATGGTCTGCACCAGTCTTACTAAGGCTTTTGCATTCTGCCTTAAAGCCTTGTTTTGCTCCTATAATGCCTCCTTTAGTTAAAGTCCACCTGACGGAAATTAGTTGGAAGACATTAACATGGCTCTACTCAATACCATGAGTCTTACCAAAGAACTTGAAGCTCGTTTGTAACTTGAATACATTTGTATGTGTTCCGCTACTATTACATGGTTTCAAACAATGAATACACCTCCCGCCTTTGTATAGTGCCCATCATTTTTCCGAACAACTGGCAGTTGTGAGAGGAAGTATCAGTATCTTTCAAGGATATAATCACCTCATGACAGATTCCTAGATGTCAAAATCACAATACACAAGATAAATTACCCCATTACAGCGAGTTACAGAATATCATCTCTCTTCTCCTGAGCATAATAGCTGCCTTAACACATTAACTGAAATCTGCATTAAACCCCAAAACCTTTCTACTGAGGGACTTCAAATATCTATCAATAAACCGGCTGACCCATACTGTCAATGGCTGTCATGATTAACACTTTTTTGACATTATAAATTCTCTCTTTTACAAATAGTTAATAATCCTACTAGATACCCTGTATCCTTGATCTAATCCCCACAAACAACTTTGTATAGAGACTTCTCTAAAGCAAACCTTCTTCAGTTATTTGATTATCTAAATAAATTCCACTGCACTCCTCCTCCTCCTGTGGATCTCATTGCTAAAGCTACTGCCGAGGTCTCTGACTTCTATTTAAATACTTGTCTGATAAGGCAAGCCTTGTCTGCACCAAGTATAATGAGAAATTTAAAAACAAACGTTTGTCGTGTAATACCTGCATGAATAATGTAACAAGAAAAATAAATTGTTTAATACTTATAAGAGGTCTTATTCTACCTACCTAAAGAGCACACCTAATCAAACTAGTAAAGAGCGTAAGGGAACCATTAAAAATCTCAAAGCTGACTGTGAACTTAAAATAGCCACTAGAACCAAAGATAACTGCATGTCTTTCTTTAACTGTGTTAGGAAGTTAAGAACTTATATCCAACTATGTTTGGAAATAATCCTCACTACTACTACACACGCTGGCCCAGTGGAAATAGCTAATATCCTAGCTGACAAATTTGGTGCAAATTTTACTCTACACTCAGTTAAAGCTATTTCACAATCCTAGCTACCTCCTTTAATTACTATGGACCAATTTCTCTCTCCTCTGTAAAGCTAAGAACACCTCATCCATAGGCCCTGATAATTTAACAGGCCACCTGATTATCATCACATATAGGACCTACCTGAATCCATACTTAATGTCTTTATTCGAAGCCGCTCCACTGGTTACATTCCTGAAGTCTGAAAACCCACCATTGTAATATCATTACACAAGGGTGGCCCAACCACTGACCTTGTTATCTAGGGGGACCCATACAACTCTCAAGCCTCATATGTAAAGCTACGTAGCATATGTTCTCAGACCTCATTAACATGGATATTGAAGATCTCTTAAACCAGAACCTTAATCAGTTTGATTTTGTTAAAGGAAGGTCCTGCCTCTTTAATCTCACTAATTTCTTTGAAAAAGTAACTGAAGCAGTGGATAGTGGTTATGCATTACGTAGCATATCAGGACCTCACCAAGGCCTTTGTCAGTAATCCCTATGTATGCTTTATTGACAGACGTGTAAATCTGTACATAAACACTTATGTTGTACTGCAGTTGTCTGCCTTACTGTGCCTGTTAAATCGAATGTTACTGCTGTTTTCACTGTTTACAAAGCTGTGTTTGCTATTTTCACTGTTTGTTAATTATTTGCTGGTATTTTTTTACTGTTGCAAAGCAATCTGTTCTGCTTGTTCAGGTTTTTCTGCCAAGCAGTGTTAAATTACCTGACTTGTTAGATGTTTAAAACATTCTTTAGAGTCTCCTTGCTGATTTTCTTCTGTTTTAAACATTTTTTAGTGCCTTCCTGCTATTTTTCTGCTGTGTTAAACATTATCTAGTGGTTCCCACCAAAACTAGGGTAGCTAGTACCTGTAGCATAGTCCAGATACAGGTTTGCTGTATCTGGGACTGTTTGTAGTGGCTATTTGTTCTGAGCATGCTTTCCAGGCCATCTTGCATTGGAAGGGATCTTTCTGCCCTCTAGTGAGAGGATTGTGCTGATTGGAACCCGTCTGGTAAAGGGTGGTTGGTGTAGGGCTTGGAGTAAGCATCCTCGTTGGTCCTTTTGCACCTTTTTAAAAATGATTTTCAAGTTTTTAGCTTCTGGTATCTAAGCCCTGCATTTCATCAGGTTTCTGCTTGTTTGTACCAAGGTGAACTGAGGTGGGCTACCAGCCACAGCTTTGAGTTGAGATGCCAGATGACTAGAGGCTTCTGAGCTTCCCAAAAACCATAGGTTGCTTGTTTTTTGCTTATTTGTATTATTTACTGCACTTATTTAATTGCCTGCTGCCTACTTTTCTTCTTCTTCTTCTTCTTTCGGCTTTTCCTGGTTAGGGGTTGCCACAGCGGATCACCTGTCCGCTCATGATTGGCAGTGGAGTTTTACGGTGTTGAGTTGTCAGCCCAGTGCCCAACCTTCCACAGAAGTTGCACACATGCATGCACTCACACCTAGGGCCAATTTAGAGTGTCCAATCCACCTACAGCATGTCTTTGGGATATGGCAGGAAACTGGAACACCCGGAGGAAACCCACGCAACCACAGGGAGGACATGCGGACTCCACACAGAAAGCACCCCAGCCGAGAATCGAGAGAGCCTCTTGCTGTGAGGCAGCAACGCTAACCGCTGCACCACCGTGGCCACCCTATACTGTGTTTATATTCTGTGTACTAAATTACACTGTTGTACTGCAGTTGTCTGCCTTACTGTGCCTGTTAAATCGAATGTTATTGCTGTTTTCACTGTTTACAAAGCTCTTTTTGTTATTTTCAGTGTTTAAGTATTTGCTGGTATTTTTTGCTGTTGCAAAGCAATCTGTTCTGGTTTTCCCACCAAATAGTGTTAAAGTAACTAACTTATTAGCTGTTTAAGACATTCTTTAGAGTCTCATTACTGATTTTTCTGCTGTTTTAAACATGTTTATTGTCTTCCTGCTATTTTTCTGCTGTATTAAACATTCTATAGTGGTTCCCACTGAAACTAAGGGTGTAGAATAGTCCAGATACAGATTTGCTGCTTCTGGGTCTGTTTGTAGTGGCTCTTTGTTCTGAGCAAGGTTTCTAGGCCATTTTGGATTGGAAGGGGCCTTTCTGCACTTTAGTGAGATGATTGTGCTAATTGGAACCTGTCTGGTGAAGGGTGGTTACGCTAGGACTTGGAGTAAGCATCTTCATTGCTTCTTCTGAGCCGTTTTAAGTTTTTTTTTTGTTTTGTTTTTAGCTTCTGATATTTAAGCAGGTTTCTGCTTGTTTGTGCATCATGCAGCACTGTGCACTACAGAGTAATTGTGCCCCATAAATGGACAGACTAATTCAGCAGTTTTTCCTTAGATACAGCTGTAGTACATTAGTGTAGCCCACATCCTTAATACTTTCCTGGTCAAAAAAATACTGATAATGAGCTGAAACCTCTTAAACTACCAAAAAAAAAACCCAGGCAGAAATAGCTATCCAATGAGCTGCTCCTTGATCTATCCTGAAAAGTACCCCCTTAGTAGTGGTAAGTCTTCAGCTTAGCCTTATGGACAGTTGGACCACCCTTGTTTCTCTTGCCAACCTTGTTCACTTGGATATCTTGAAGCAGTGTAGCAACTGCCTCATGTATAATGACAACCCTCTACTAATAACTCACTTTAGTACAGAGTGTCAGAGATGTATCTATATCAAGAATCTTGAATCCATGCTATCTCACACTCAAAACAGTAACACAGAAGAGGTTGTCAACCCACCTACCACTACACATGCACATAGTAACACTACTCAAACACAGAGTATGCATCTAACACAAAAATCAGTATATGCGGGGTTCTGTCAGAAAACATATTGAGACACCATAGACCTCCAAAACACAAGACTGCTACAACTAGCACAGTTCCCACAGCATCCATGACACATAGCAATACCAGTGTCGTACCTACCAAGCCTGTAAGGTATAACACTCAAAAACCACATTTTCTAGTTGTTAGAGACTCAACAGTGAGACAAATGGATGTCCCACTCACCAGGTTGGACAACAAGAAAGTCACAATCAGCTGCCTGTCTGGTGCCAGGATTTGTCAGATCACTGATGTACTCAGGTCTCTCAGCAACAAGTACCATTATGACTCTGTCATAGCTCATGTTGGAGTGAACAACCTGACACGTGCCTCACTGGACTATATGAAGAGAGACATGATTGAGCTCTGTAAGTACGTGTCCCAGGCAGGTATGTCCCTAGCCTTGAGCAGCATACTACCCTCACCAAGAATGATTCCACAGTATAAACAGAAAATGATTGATTTCAATAATCGGCTTAGTTTTTGGTCTCATTCAAAGGGGATCCAGCTCTTGTCAGCATGGGAAGCCATGGTCAACAAACCTCGCTGCTTTGCCAGAGATGGTTTGCACCTGACACCTCTTAGCTTTCAGATGCTTTTTAGGCAAGGTCTCGAAAACAAACTTACCAATGTGAAATTTGCCAGTTGTAAAAAAAATAAGGGTCATGCCACTAAACACTAGGAACTTGAATCAAAAACTGTACACTCTGAAAGCACATCTGTCATGGGAAGATGTAGATGTCTGTGCAGGCACAGAAACCTGGTTCAAGTCCTGAAAGAGTACCCCAGCCTTGCAAGGCTACACCTTACACACCTTCAGACTGCAAAATGAATGTGTGAGAACTAAAGGAGGCATTGTTTCTATCTTATATTGAAGATAAATTCACCTCCCATCTAGTTATACTAGAGAACTCCATGGAGTTACTCCAAGTTTAGGTTACAGTGGGTAAGACCCCCATTCAAGTCATAGCCAGTTACAGATCCCCCTCCGTGGGTCATGAAGTGCATGAAACCTACTTGACCAAACTGGAGTCAGTCCAAATATTACCAAACACTCTGGTTATGGGATTTCAATTATCTCACCATCAACTGGGAAGCCTACGCTAGCGCTAACTTGCTAGTGCAAAAGTTCCTTAACTTTGTTAACTCAAATGCCCTGGAGCAAATATTTTCATACCCTGACAAGAGAAACAAACATACTAGATCCGGTCCTCACTAACATGTCAAACAGATGAACTAACACAACTGTCAGACCCTCATTAGTTAAATCTGACCACAAATCAGTCGTCTTTGAGCTGACGCTAGCACCAGAACTCCCAATGGGAGAAATCAAACTAAAAACTTCACCAAGGCAAAAACTGTACCCTCCTAGGTGAAGGTATAAATGCATTCCAAGCCCCACCCCCAGCTGGAAGTGGTAACTACACCAAAGCTTATACTACAGCCATGTACAATCACTTGCATAAGTGGGTAGACTTGGCTGTACCAGAAAGAATCAAGGCCAGAGTCCCAAGTAAAAACAAGCTGTCATGGTTGATATCCAGCACCAACAAACTATACAATGAAAGCAAAACGTTGCTGTCCAAGAAAACAAAGCCAAGACCCCAACAATGGAAAAGCACCCTCCTCAGCCTCAACAGGCAAATAAGACAACGTGTCAAATATTCTAAGGGCTTCTTTGAGAAAACCTTAGCAAGCACAGCCAAGGATAACAATAAGGCCTTTTACAGCTATGTATATAGCCTAAAAGGTAGGGCCCAAGCATTTGCAGAACTAGTGTCGCACACACTGACCCCACAGAGATAGCAAACCTGCTAGCAAATAGGTTGGGTGGACATTTCACTCTCTTATCCCCTCCAAACCTGTCACAAACCTACCCCCAAACTCCTCACACCCACCTCGCATGTCTGAAGAACAGGTCATCAACGCCTTGTCCAGGGCAAAAAACACAGCCTTTATGGGACCAGATGGCATCCCAAGCTGTCTTCTAAACAGGCTAAAACATGAACTAGCATCGCCATTAGGTAACCTTTTCAATCATAGTCTAACCACAGGCTTTGTTCCTGTGAAATGGAGAACAGCAACAGTTATTACTCTCCACAAAAGTGGCCTAGCAACAGACCCAAATAATTACAGAACCATAACTAACCAGCCTTCTGTAAGGCCAAGGAAGGTATCATTATGGACCTCATAAATAAAGACATAGGCAACCTCCAAATATTACCCAATTTGGCTTCCTCAAGAGCAGATCCTGCCTGTTAAATCTGGTGGATTATTTATTTATTTATTTTTGAAAATGTGACCAGGGCCATTGACAAGGGCAGATCTGTGCACTCAGCATAACTCAACTTGGCAAAGGCTTTCGATACAATCCCCACCAATAATCTTGGAAAACTGAATGTAAACCCCCTTCATTGTAAGATGGGTTGCCAACTGGATCACAAACTGGACAGACAGTATCAAAGTGGGTGACTCCACATCAACCAGCAGACCTGTTGCCAGTGGGATGCCACAGGGGTCAGTGTTGGGCCCCCTACTGTTTGGTATATACTTCTCAGAAGTTCAGATCAAAACTAAGGGGTTGTGGCTGGCCAAGTTTGCAGACGACTGCAAACTAGGTGCACTTATTGAATCCCTAAATGATGTCAGTATACTCCAGGAGAGTCTTACAGAAACCAAAAGCTGGCATCTTAGAAACTGTCTCAAACTGAATGCAAAGAAATGCATCATCATTTTCCTTCACACTATCAAATAAACAACAATATCCCAAGTACCCATGAAGTGATAAGGGACCTGGAACAACAAGTTAACTGCGACCTTAACTTCGACCACCATAAGTGTGCTGTAGTAAGGAAGACTTTCTATGTGGCACACTTGAATTGTAAAGACATCACCTCGAGAGCAAAAGAGGTTATGACTTCTCTATACTTAGCAGTAATCCAGCCCATAATTGAGTATAACACCCCATTCAGCAAGTACCGTACAAAGCACCTGCAGTAATGTTTCTAACTAAGAAGATAAAGGGACTCCAGAGTGTGCTGTACACAGACCGACTAAAGTTCCTGTCACTATACTCTCTGTCACTATACTTCTGTATTGTATAAACTTCTTACGGGACACTTATGGCTGGCTTACAGAGCAATGTCAGACCCAAATCTAATGAACTTGCTGCAGATCTGTAAATCAAACAGGACTAGGGCTACCCATTCTAGGTACCTAAATATAGCCTTCAACATAAATAGGACATCCTGGAGGGACAGATTTATCTCCTGGCAACTGACCCTTCTTTGGAATAAGTTACCTGTTCATGTGAAACCGAGCACCTCTATGACACTGTACAAGAGGAAACCTGGACGAGTGGATGGGCCACCATAAATTCTTACCAAGAATAGAGCCCACAACCCTCCTGGACATGGGCAGCCATTACTAAATGCAATTTTGGGTATTAACTAACATTTCTATGGTATTACATTGGGATGAAGCAGCTAGGCTTGAAATGACCTCTGGGTCAGTAGCCTAGTAATCTCCTATGATCCTGTGTTGTGTGGTGGATAGTTAACTGGTTATCTGATAAAATCCATGTGGTTAGGGTCACAGGTCCCACTTCTGAAAGCAATAAAGTTAGTAGTGGTGGACTAAATTACTCAGTGTTTGGCGCTCTCTTATTTGGAATCTGTTTCTTAGACCTTCAGGTCAACATTTCTGGCCTATGGTTAGCTAAGTTTGCAAACTGCAAATTGGGTGCAGTTATTTGATCTTCCTCTGACTTACAATTTCTTCAGCATGGGTTAGTCCTTATTAACAATTGATGCAAGGACAATGGTCTCAAATTAAGTATGAAAAAAATCTATTATAATTTATTTTGGTAAACAAAGCATTTTCACATACCATCTGATATTGTCCTAAGGGATCTAGGCACTAGTTGGTAATTCCTTATCATTTGACCATGTATCTGCAGTATTTCAACAAGCCTTCTATTTCCAAAGGCATTTGCAAAGGATCCAGTCAAGTCTTAATTCCTCTGTAAACATATTTCATAATACCCATTATTGAATATAAAAAACCTTTTGACATGTATTTATCTAAACGGCTTCAGAGACCTGAAAGATCCATAACTAAGAATATTGGTGTTCTCAAAATTTTAGTTATCAGGGACAGACTTGCAATCATCTCTCTGTATTCAAACTTTTGTTGCCTTCTCCATGGGGATCTGTGTCTAGCCTTTCATGTTGTAAATGATCCAACCTTTTTTGACATTCTGTTTATTCAAAGAACAAATGGTATTGAAATACTTAAAGGAAATAAATCTCCATCAACAGAAAAGAAAAACATGTTGGTGTAATAGATTGATATTTCAACTTCCCTCACCTGTGGAGCAAACTTCCATTATGTATCAAGCAGAGCAACCCTCTTGTTATCTTCAAGGTAAACCTAGATAATTGAGTCTATCTTGTTTTAAACTTGAGGCTGGAGGGTACTTAAGAATAGGGGGTTTGAATAGGATTTTAATGGTCTGTGTACTGATTGCCTAGTACTTACAATTAACCCATGAATTAGCTAATTTTGCAGAACATGCTTTGGGGATGCACTTTTTTTCTGCATTGCCATACTTTTTTTTTTTGGCCCGTGGCACAGTAGTGGAGACTTGCTCTGCCAGAAACATTTCACATTATTGGTTTGAGTAAAATCTTTTTACCTGTCCACTTAGAATTGAAGAAAACAAGAAGGTAGAAACATACCTAACTGCATTTATATGACAGTGGTGATGATGCCTAGTGAAGCCAGCAACTGGAGCACACCTTCCTTGATGTCACTGACTCAACAGGTAACAAACACTCTTTTGATATTTGAAGATAAGGCTGTGGATTCTTTGCTGAGATATTAAATTGAGGTTTCACCTGCCCAATCTGTTGGCAGCTCGTGGCAGTTATTGAAAAGAGAAGACAATTCCCCTGGTGTCCTGTCCAAACCTCCTCTAGTCAATATGAATATCACTTTGAGTCTTCCCCAAAAACATGCCTTAACCTGATCAGCAAACATAAATAGATAAATAAAAATGATCTCAGACTAGTGCTTGACCATTGACATACAATAAGGGTGCTGGAAGGGAGATATCCATTGCAGTCTCCTCAGAATAATATGCCTTTAAGGGCAATTCATATGCCTGTTTAGGGAACATTGCCTGATGCCTGTATTAATTACTGCCAAGGCCTGTCTGTTCCCAGTGCCACCTCCAGTGAATGCATTCCCAGTACTAGGATCCTACTGGCTGTCCTCCATAAGCTCCACAGAGTTTGTTTCTCCTGAGTTTGGGCTTTCCCTTTCTAGAACTGTGGTTTGGATGGGTTTCTTCTTGTTCCTATGTCCTGGGAAAAGCTCAATGGATTCAGACTCCCTTATCATTAAGATATCAATAACCAGTAGGTGCTCATATATTGCATTTCACATACAGAATCATGTTTTTTTGGAAGAATTAGATGAAAGCTAGAAAATGTTTCTTGGTCTAAAATCACAAGACATTTGCCTTTTTTAATGCTTTTCATGAGGCTCAGCTGCCAACATAGGTACTGCCCCCCCCCCCCCCCATATTAAAGCACATCCCATCAAAGTCACTGCATACATCTGAAGTTTTTAACATGGGAACTCTAAAACATGAAAACAGTATGGATCACTCAAATCTTTTCATGATTTTTTTTATGTCTGTCTGCAGCATTTTTTATGGATTATTATTCTGAAAAATTTACACAGACCTTGATTTACTCTTGGCAACTTGCAACTATGTCTTATGCACATTCTTCCTCAAAATGTAACCATCTAGTTCAGATCTAGTTCATTTAAGTGATTACAGAAGAAGAACATGTATACAAAGTGTCATGAAAGCTTTGTTGAAGGCAAAACAGTAACAACTTGATTATCTAGCAAAGATTTAATGATTTTTGTTTTCTAAAAAGTGCAAACTAATTAAACTGTTAGAAAAGTCCATGGCAGGCTAAGATAGTGAGCAGTCTATTCACTAGTGGAACAGAATACAGTGTATAGAGGTCCATGGCAGACTAAGATAGTGATCAGTCTATTCACTAGTGGAACAGAATACAGTGTATAAAAGTCCATGGCAGGCTAAGATAGTGATCAGTCTATTCACTAGTGGAACAGAATACAGTGTATAGAGGTCCATGGCAGGCTAAGATGGTGATCAGTCTATTCACTAGTGGAACAGAATACAGTGTATAGAGGGCCATGGCAGGCTAAGATAATGAGCAGTCTATTCACTAGTGGAACAGAATACAATGTATAGAGGTCCGTGACAGGCTACGATAGTGAGCAGTCTGTTCACTAGTGGAACAGAGTATAGTGTATAGAGGTCCATGGCAGGCTAAGACAGTGAGCAGTCTGTTCACTAGTGGAACAGAATGCAGTGTATAGAGGTCCATGGCAGGCTAAGTTAGTGAGCAGTCTGTTCACTAGTGGAACAGAATATAGTGTATAGAGTTGCTTGAAAAAAGTACAAGATCGTGTTGCATAGTCCGTGAATTCTGCTTGGCTGTTTCCTTGCTGTAAGAGGTACAGGTAGGTCATTAAACGTAGTTATGAAATGCATGGCTACTGTGAGTGGCACTCATTGCACGCGCAGCATTGTACTTCACAGGATAATGGTCCTCTTTTGGAGGACAGAAACAACACAGAATAGCTCCACCAAAGATCAGAAGGCCTGCAGCTGCCCAGCCAATGTAAAGCGATGCACCAAGCTCTCGTTTCAGGGGTGTTGGAACCAATGGGTTGTAGAAGTCTTGGATGATAACATGGGCTGACCAGCAGACTGGAATAAGGACCATGATTCCAGCAAGCATGTAAAGAACCCCAGCAAAGATCATGATTTTTGCCTTTATTCCCTCGTCTTCGACACATTTAGTGCACTTGGCTCCCACAATGGAAATGAGAAATGCGAAGAAAGAGATTGCAATGGATATTGTGCAGAGGGCACGAGCCGTCTGCAGGTCTTCAGACAGTGCAAGCAAGGAATCATAAATTTTACATTGCATTTGACCAGTGCTGTGAAATACACAAATCATCCAAAGGCCCTCCCAGAAGACTTCTGACACAACAATGTTGTTCTCGATAAATGCTGTCACTTTCCACATTGGTAGATAGCAGCTGAGGAAGGTACAAACCCAGCCCAGTATACTTAGCGATATGCCCAATATCTGTAGTCCATTTGCTGCCATGGTTGGTCCACAGTCCTGTTTCAAGAAAAACAAGAAGAAATAATGGAGTTATATGCCAGTCCAAGAATAAACACTAGAGGACAAGGTTATCCTCAAAATACTGCAATATCATAAAAAGCAAACTAACCTGTGGAGAGAATTTCATTATTGCTATTATGTACAATTTCTACCACATAAATTTGAGGTTAACATTGCAGTGATTAAATCCTTATTGTTATAGCATGATTTCTCCCCAATTCCTGAAGAAAGACCAAGAGAGTAGATTTGACTGTTGTGCATATAGTGTTCCTGCATAACTTTCTGCATTGGCTTCAGTGGGGAGGGACAGAGAAAAAAGTAACTTTGAACAATCCTGTCTTATCCACATGATGGTGCTATGGGTGGGGAGATACATCCTACAGTAAGGATGATCCTTGTTCATCTGTAGACATTTCTAGAGAACTCCTTAATTGCCACTTGGTGATGGAATTCAGTTCATACTACCCTACACTGAAGTCTGCCTCATTTCATAACGCTATACTCTCATCTCAAGTGGATGGTGCAAATAGGCTCTTGGCCTGGCCAGGGAATGACTCTGCCTTGCTCTTAAATATGTACTAACTGAATGCAGATAGAGGACTCAATTAACTGCTCAGGAGGATTGCTTACGGTTAAAAAATGCAAATAAGCTGACTTACACACAGGCATCCAGAATTGTATCCTTCTGATATTAGTGGTTCATTCTGCTGGCATGAAAAGGTGAGATCCTTAAATTGCTGAGGATCTTGCTACCTTTTCTCTTGTGAAAGCTGTTTACAGAGACTAGGCATGCATTTCCATCAGATACCCCACATGTAGTACTCTTACATGATCACCTTTGATAAATCCTGCAGGGACTGGAATGGATATAAACTTAGTCAAGTTTATCATTTTTATACTTTTGTTGATAATTACTCCTGGGCAATTCTGGAACTGTAGTGTATTTAAGTTCCACATTCCTGCAGTATTAACTAATATTGTTTTTGCCATAAGAAATCTTTGCAGAAGAATATGTTTTACTCTATCCCTTTCTACTGTAATGTGCAAATGGTCGAGACAATATGTAAGCCTGCCAATCAGGTTGCTGTTATTCATCAGGTCTTGGTCAGTAGCTTGGCCCTAGAGTAGCTTTACTTATCCGCAGTAACAATTGATGTTCATCGTGCATACAGCTGCAGTCATTACAGATGGGTTATCCTGCCGTCAGACGGGTCTTCGGTCGGCCGAATTCCAAAGTCTAGGTCCAGCGTCGGTTGTCGTCGCTTCTTCCCTGACGTCAGTGCGGCAGGGGTATAAAAGAGGCAGCCGACGCCATTTTCTTCAGTTTTTCTTGCCGCGCGGTGCCCGTAGCAGAAGCAGTTCGCAGGTGCCGGTCGGCCAGCTCCTGAGATTTACGAAAGTATTTCAGCCGAAGTCTTCTTTAAAGCTAAGTACCCCGTTGGGGAAACTTTTCTTGCCTCAGACCGATGTCAGACAAAGTTAATAATTGCATTTCTTGTGGGAAGCAAATACCGCATAAGGATTTCCACTCTTTCTGTATACCTTGCTTAGGCCCAGACCACGACGTCTCGGCCTGCCATTTTTGTGCTAGGTTCAACAAGCGCACTATTAAGTGCTGGGCGGAGTTCGCCCTTCATTATTTTGGAAAAAAATTTAATTATATCATGTCGTCGGATACACCAACACCAGTTTTAAGCAAAAGACGCAAAGATAAGGACCATCATCTGAGGTCCGCACCGAGTACTGAGACCATGCTTAGGCCGACTACCGGTTCTCCGGTTCTCAGCGAGGCGCCTACACAACCCCTGAATACCGATGAAACTTTTTTACCGGTGACTTCAGTACCCGAGGTCGCAGGCTCCTCGGTCTCCATTCCTACTGCAGATACCGACGCCACTCTTGGCGGGGAAACTCAAAATTTTGTCAGGCCTACCATTTCTGAAGGCGTCTTCAGGCCTTCCACCTTCTCTATTAAATCCTTCACTAAATCTAAAGCAGCCATGAAAACTAAAAAACAGGGTCCTCAGACCTCCTCTCAAGGCCCCATGCCTAAAAAGCAGATGCTAAAAATGGCTGAGGATTTGATAACTCTCATCAGGGGTTCTCAAACCCCCTCTGACAAAAGACCCAGATTGGAGGAAGACTACCCTACCTCAGACCAGGCTTCTATTACCTCAGAACATTCTGAGGACCAGGATTGTGTCTTTTCCCCTTTTGAAGACTCTGATGCTGAGGAGTCTATTCCCTCGGTCTCCCCCCCTGAGGACTACTCTTTTGGGGAAACCCTGCATACATTGAGGGAACACTTTCACTGGGAAGGCCAAGATTACTCAAGATTCCAAGAAAAGGCGCAGGGAATTTCTACTGCTCCCCCAGCATAGGCCCCTGGCTATCCCTCCTGTTTTAGATATTTTGGATGATGTGTACACAGAAGCCAGCCTTAATCCAGATTCTTTACCTCCAGCCCCTGTTAAACCAGACCGGTATTACCGGGTTCCTGATTCTCACCAGTTCCTTTATAAAAGCCATACTGCTGACCCAGAAACTATTTCACAGGGTCCCAAGGGAATAAAGGCCTCTACTGCTAAAAACCCTTTACCTTCAGAGAGAGATTCCAGAGCATTAGAAAGGTGGGGGAAAAAGGTGTATACATCTGCCACTTTAACCATGAGGGCATTAAACTGTCAATTCCATATGTTAAAGTACCAACAGTTTTTGTTATCTCAGTTGAAAAGCAAAATGACACAAACAGAACAACCAGATTTGAAAGAGTTGCAGGATTTGTTGCATGGTGCAGAGCAAGTGGGTAAACATACCTTGCAGTGTGGTTTTGATGCTTTGGAGGCCTCATGTAGAGCTGCTGTCACGGGGTCTGTTATACGTAGACATGCTTGGCTCAAAGAACAAACCTTACCAGATCATGTCAAAGCAAAGTTATTAGATGCATCACTTCAAAAAGATATATTGTTTGGTGTTAAAGCTGAGGAGGTACTAAAGAAAATGGAGGAAAAAGCAAAATCTATGCAAACAGTGAAAGATTTCCTGCAGGTACAACCTCCACGCTTCAGCAGAAACTGGCCTTCAAAAAATTGGTCCTTTCCAGCCACGGACAGACCTCAAAGGGGCAGATACAGACGCCCAAGGGGTAGAGGACAACCTCAAGGATCTTACAGAGCAAGACAGTGGCAAGCACCAACCCCAAGAGGTGGAGAAGATAGATCACAGTCATTTAGAAAACAGACACAATGACTTCCCCCTATGCCTGCCAAGCAAAGCTTTAATGGCAGCACCTTTGGGCGGAAAACTGGCATTATTTTCAAAAAAATGGCATATTGTTACAAAAGACAAATGGATTCTGGACATTATAGACAGAGGCTACAGGTTCCACTTTCACACCCTTCCAAAAATGAGAAGCATGCCAAACCTGCCACAAAATCAAAGGGCAGAGGCACAAAGACAACTTTCCGCTCTCATGGATATGAAAGTGATTCAAGAGGTACCTGCAAAAGAACAAGGTCAAGGTTTTTATTCCAGACTATTCCTGGTACCAAGGAAAGACAAAGATTGGAGACCTATCTTAAACCTATCCATCCTAAATACATATCTACAGGTGCCAAAATTCAAGATGCTCACATTACAGCAGCTTCTTCCCATGCTGGGCAAGGAGTCTTGGCTGGTAACATTGGACCTCAAGGAGGCATACCTGCATGTCCCTATCAGACAAGATTGCAGAAGATACCTCAGATTTCTTGCAGGTTCAACCCATTACCAATTTTCTGCATTGCCCTTTGGCTTATCTACTGCACCCAGAGTGTTTACGAAATGCCTGGCATCAGTGATTGCCTTCTGCAGACTACAAGGAATACAAATCTACCCATATCTGGATGACTGCCTGATCCAAGCAGACAGCAAGGACATTCTATTGCAGCATCTGGCGTTTGTAATAAAACTGTTAAACTTCCTGGGATACACAGTGAACAAAAAGAAATCAAAACTAATACCTTCTCAACAGATAATTTTCCTGGGTGCCAGCTTAAATACAACCACCCAGATGGCCTACCTCATGCCAGACAAACAAGGGCAACTGTCTCAATACTGCAGCAAAATGGCAACTTTCACCATTCTAACTGCAAGGAAAGTCCTGCAGGCTCTGGGATTCATGGCATCTTGCATCCTACTAATCCCATGTGCAAAGCTGCATATGGGGAAACTACAATGGTACCTAAAAAACTTATGGTCTCAACACAGCCACAGCTTGGAAACAATTATACCACTCATTCCATGCCTTCAAAAGGAATTTTTGTGGTGGGCTCAAGCATGCCAAAGAAACACAGGTCTCCCTTTCTGTGTACCTCAAGCAACTCAAATCATCACAACGGATGCCTCAGACTACCCCTGGGGAGCACACATGGCAGATCAGTGCATTCAGGGAAAATGGTCCCAAAAAGAGAAGCACCTACACATCAACCAAAAGGAGATGCTAGCCGTGCAAAATGCTCTTATGACCTTCAAAGACCTACTGCATCCAGGCCAGCTATTGATAAGGACAGACAACACCACAGTCATGTGGTACATAAACAAACAAGGGGGAACTCATTCATATCCCCTGTGCAGGCAAGCCATGACCCTATGGAACACAACACTGGAATTGCAAATTCAACTACGGGCACAATTCCTGCCGGGGAAGGAAAACACACTGGCAGACAACCTAAGCAGAAATATGACAGATCCACATGAATGGAAGTTGCATCCTCAAGTTTTCTCAAAGATAACTCAGGCATGGGGACAGCCAGACATAGATCTATTTGCTACCCACAGAAATTACCAGTTGAAAAAAATTTGTTCAAGGACCTATCATCCACAGGCCTGGAAAGTGAACGCACTCTCTTTCAATTGGACAACATTGACAGTTTATGCCTTCCCGCCTCTTCCTCTACTGACCAAAGTTCTATTAAAAGCCAGAGCAGAGAGGCCACAAATGATTCTCATTGCTCCAGACTGGCCACAACAACACTGGTATCCGCTCCTAAAGAGCCTGACGCACTCCCCACCATGAATCCTACCTCTAGTACCTCTTCTGTTGTCCCAGCACAACTGCAAAACCCTTCACAGCCAGCTCAAAACCCTAAATCTAGCTGCATGGAGAATACCTTAATTTCCCAACAGCTCCTCTCCAAGGAGGTGCAGGATGTCATCTTGGAGGCCAGAAGACCTTCTACTAGAAAAGCCTACTCCGCCAAATGGAAATGATTTTGTTCCTGGAATCAAGAAAAGGGCCAGAATCCTTGGGTAATAAATATACCTCAAATTTTACAGTACCTAGCTGAGATGTTAAACAGTGGCCTTTCCTTCTCCTCCATCAAGATCCACGCTTCAGCCATTTCTGCACAATACAACACAGACCCTCCTTTATTCTCACATCCTCTATTAAGGCAGTTCCTCAGAGGGGCAAAAAATAAATCCCCAAGGAAACCACCAGTTCCAGCTTGGGACCTCAACTTCGTATTGGAAAAGCTGACCCTGCCTCCCTTTGAGCCGGCTTCTTCAGCAGAGCTACAATACTTGTCATGGAAAACAGCCTTCCTTCTGGCTATCACCTCAGCATGCAGGGTTTTGGAACTGCAGGCCCTCATGGCTGTGCAACCATTCATCATTTTCCATCAGGACAGAGTTTCCTTACGAACCAACCCTACCTTCATGCCAAAGGTAGTATCCAGTGTAGCTTTGAATCAGACTATCCACTTACCTACCTTTTATCCAAATCCACAGAACAAAGGGGAGAGACTACTACATTCCTTGGACATTCACAGACAACTTCGTTATTACTTGAACAGAACAAAGCCATTCAGGAAATCTGAGCAACTCTTTGTGTCCTATGCTACAGGTGCTCAAGGAAAGGCTATTTCCAAACAGACAATTTCAAAATGGATAGCCCACTGCATACACTTTTGTTATTCATTTCATGGAAAATCTCTGCCTGCATACATCAGATCCCACTCCACCAGGGCCAAAGCTACCTCTGCAGCTTTCCTCAGGGGGGTCCCTACCAAGGACATTTTGGAAGCAGCTACTTGGAGCTCAGTGCACACTTTCTCCAAGCACTACCACCTTCCACTATACTCAAAATCTAGAGCGGGCTTTGCCACAGCAGTCCTGCAGGGCATCCTTGCTCCTCCTATTTCCACTTAGTGCCTACCACCCTTACTTAGCTTTGGGATTCTACCCATCTGTAATGACTGCAGCTGTATGCACGATGAACATAGTACAGTTTTGTACCTACCATAAATGTAGATGTTCGAGTGCTCATACAGCTGCAGTCCAGGTTACCCCCCCTCCGTCCCCTCTTAGGACAGGCCTTATGACAAACACCTCTATCATACAACCTATTTGGGGTATTTTTTTATGGTGTATTTGCTTGCAACTACTGTTTTTTGATTTATCTATATTGCATGTTTGCATAACATTATGTTTTGCCTTCCTTCTGGGGGTACCTGACATCTGGGGCAAGAAAAACTGAAGAAAATGGCGTCGGCTGCCTCTTTTATACCCCTGCTGCACTGACGTCAGGGAAGAAGCGATGACAACCGACGCCGGACCTAGACTTTGGAATTCGGATGACCGAGGATCCGCCTGACGGCAGGATAACCCATCTGTAATGACTGCAGCTGTATGAGCACTCGAACATCTACATTTATGGTAGGTACAAAACTGTACTTTTCTGTGCCTTTTTCAGGTGGCAGCAGATGTCATGTATTTTATTTTGCTCCATTAATAAGTAGGATTCCTTCTCTGCCAAAACAATTTCATTCAAAGTATTTTTTGCGGGACTGGCTGAGACAGCAGAACACATTAGCACCTGAAAAGTTGTTGACCAGATGCAGTTACTTGTTGAGATTGATGGAGAAAATGTGACAGTCATCATATACACACATTTACCTTAGCTGAATCTTCAACAATTATTTTTCAGAACAGTTAAAATTCATACCTTACTGTTCCTTATCTGCATATTGATTTTTTTTAACTGGACATAGTAGTAAAGCCAATAAGTTATTTTTATTAAGAAAGATTCTTTACAAAAAACATCAAAAATTCTGTCCATCTGTGTTTCTCCTTTCTAGTCTAGTAGACCTTGCTGGCTTGAAATGTCTGCATTTACTTAAATTACAACTGCAGGCTGTAAGTGTGCGTGTGTGTGTGTGTGTGTGTGTGTGTGTGTGTGTGTGTGTGTGTGTGTGTGTGTGTGTCATTTACTTTCACTCCAGTATGCGCCGGCCTATTTGTAAAATGCCAAGAGGTAAAATATACTTGCAACAAAATTAATAATATATACATGAGCAAAATAAATGTGGCAAAAGTACCTTAATGACCGTTCTATTAATTGGAAGATTAAGAATTGTTCTTCTTTTGGCTTTTCCCGGTTAGGGGTCACCACAGCAGATCACCGTCCACTCATGATTGCCAGTGGAGTTTTACAGTGTCGAGTTGCCAGCCCGACATCCAACCTTCCACAAAAGGCACACACATGCACACACTCACGCCTAGGGCCAATTTAGTGTGTCCAAACCACCTACAGCATGTCTTTTGGATGTCGGAGGAAACCGGAGCAGCCAGAGGAAACCCATGCGACCACAGGGAGGACATGCAGAGTCTGCACAGAAGGCACCCCAGCCGAGGATCGAACCAGAGAACCTCTTGCTGTGAGGCAAAGATTAAGAATTGTTGCAGTTTCTAAGCTTAAGTAGTAGTAGTAATGAATTTAACATCCAGTTTAAGGCAAAAGTTAAGTTTTTTTTTTACGATCGATTTATTTGGATACGGTGGCCACCAAAACTCTTTGATGGTTCAGTTAACTTTACCTTGCAAAAGGAAACATTGTCTGAGAATGTACTTTATTATTTTTATTTATTTGCATTTGTTTATTGGGAAATTCAGACTGGACTGAACCAAAGTAGCCGCTTTTCAGTGGAGGCCCCAGGAGAAAGCTCCAACAAAAATGTAATATAAAATCAGGTGCAGTTGAATATTAGCAAGAACATTACAGGTTATATAGTGCTGAGACAAACAAATGCAGTTAACATACATAATAGGTAATCATGTTTTATACAAGTTATAAAAGTAGATACAGTGAATGGAAAATAAAATGTAACATCACAAAAAATATGCCTAATGTTACATAAGACAGCAGAGAAAGTCATATTAGAAATATGTTAAGTTAAGAATGACAAATGGTGAAGTCATCATCATCATCTTTCGGCTTTTCCCGTTAGGGGTCGCCACAGTGGATCATCTCTTTCCATTTCTTCCTATCCTCTGCATCTTGCTCTGTCACACCAACTGTCTGCATGTCCTCTCTCACCACATCCATAAACCTTATCTTAGGCCTTCCTCTTTTCCTCTTACCTGGCAGCTCCATCCTTAGCATCTTTTTCCCAATATACCCATCATCTCTCCTCAGCACATGTCCAAACCAATGCAATCTCATCTCTCTTGCTTTGTCTCCAAACTGTCCAACATGAGCTGACCCTCTAATATACTGATTCCTAATCCTATCCTTCCTAGTCACACCGAGTTCAAATCACAACATCTTTAACTCTGCCACATCCAGCTCTGACTCCTGCCTTTTTGTCAATGCCACTGTCTCCAACCCATATAACATAGCTGGTCTCTCTACTGTCTTGTAGACCTTCCCTTTCACTCTTACTGGTACTCGTCTGTCACAAATCACTCCTGACACTCTTCCCCACCCACTCCACCCTGCCTGTACTCTCTTCTTCACCTCTCTTCCACATTCACCATTACTCTGAACTGTTGATCCCAAGTACTTAAACTCGTCCACCTTTACCAACTCTACTCCCTGCATCCTCACCATTCCTCTACCCTCCCTCTCATTTACACACATATATTCTGTCTTAGCCCTGCTGTCCTTCATTCCTCTGCTCTCTAGAGCATATCTCCACCTCTCCAGAGTCTCCTCAACCTGATTCCTACTCTCACTACAGATCACAATGTCATCTGCAAACATCATAGTCCATGGGGCCTCCTGTCTGATCTCATCTGTCAACCTGTCCATCACCACTGTAAAAGTGGGCAGTGAAATAACATTTATATTATGTGCACCTGTTAATTGTAGAGATCAGAAAAGAAAACAAGCAAGTCTGCACAGTTTGAAACATATAAACATGATAGAAGGATGCAGAAGGGTATACTTTGAGAGCTACAGTAAATCAATAGGCAAGGCTAATAAATGGAGTAGCAATTAGATAAATATTGGGTATATGAAAACATATTAGTGGGGGTTGGTTTAGCTAAGTATATTAGAACAGTACCGCGTAAGCAAGCCAGGGACTATAAGAGGCCTTTGTATATACACCTTTAATTAGACACACTTAAAAGTCCATGCTGAGTCGTAACTCTCAACTGTACAGATTTTCGCAGAATGTCCAGATTTTTATCTTATATTTTTGGTCTGTTTTTCATAAAATTGTGTTTTTCTGGCAAATTAATGGCAAACAATTAAAGACTGAAGTCAGACAATAATGACAGACAATCGAGTTTCAGACTTCATAACCTTTAGAAAATTCATGCTAACGCAATACCTGTTATTCTATCAACGTTCTAAGTTTATAACAGCAATATTTAAAAATCGTCCCTATTTTTGGGCCTTTATCCCACTTTTATTTATGGCTTTGTCCAAATTTCTTGCTATAAGAGGTTGAGCGGTATGATGCCGACCTGTAATAGTACTGAATAGTGCCCACCACCCAAATCAAGCAGGGTTGTAGATGATAACACTGGTGTAATGTTCTGTCTACCCACCCAATCATAAAAACTAGTCTTAAAGGCTGACAAAGTAGTAATTTGTTTTATCTGTACTGGTAAGTTGGAGTTTGCATAAACAGTGACAGCTCATAGTTATTAACCATCCCATGTTTCTAAAAGTGCTCCAGTTGATAAATGTAAGTTGGTGTATAAAGTATGGAAGCTGAATATATTGTAGCTTTGGAGGATTTGGCCTATCACTGTATTCATGAGGGATTTAATGAGGAATGTATATATAACACTCAGAAAGAGCTGGGCTGTACTTATATGATAAAGGTTTTACACTATCAGTCTAGGAATGAGACATCTGCTAGGAAGCAAGACTTATTATTTACTACTATGTATCACAGCAGTTATTTCAGAATTAGGTTGTTGCCTATATTTCTGAGGGTATAATCTCTTGCATTCAGTTTTGAAAATATTGTAGATTTAGTTATAGTAGAAGCAAAAACTTAACTCACTGTTTAATCACCACATGTGGCAGTGTTATTTATTTGAAAAAATATTGACCAGGCTGGACCATAAATTTAGAGGTGGCAGGATATGAGGCCCCTCTGTGCATATATACATATACATATATATATATATTTATATTTATATATGGATCCCTATCAGTTGATCAGGTTTTCAGAAACTTGAAATTCATATGGTCGAGACCATATAATTGAGTTTTTGAAAACCCGAAGCTTTAGAGTGGAGATCGCAGTACAGCGAGGATCAGGAAATTAACCCTTTTCTTCAGTGTAGTGAGAGCTCAGAGTTGACATAATTTGCAGGGAGTGTGGGGGGTGGGGTTAGGAGGGCTTGTCCCCTACATAAATGTAAGAAAAAGTAATTTTTTTTTATGTTTGAGTTTTTGGAAACTCGATAATATGGTCTCATCTGTATGAATTTCAAGTTTCTGAAAACTCGATCATCTGACATAGATCCATATATATATATATATATATATATATATATTAATATATCGAATTTCAGAATCCCAAGATTATAAAGCCGAAAGCTCAAAACTGAGAAACCCCAGAAGCGCAAATTTCAAAATCCCAAAGTCCGGAGACATTGAAATAAAGCTTCTGTCACTGTGGTTTGTGAATGGATAGCTGGAAGTTCAAGTAAGTATTTATGTGTAAGGGTTTTGGTTAGGGGCTTTAGTGTGTGTCAGTGTGTTTTGTTATTGTGATGTGTGTGTGCGTGGGGAATGTAGCTTGTATGGTGGTGTTTTCGTGTGTTTGTGTAGTGCGACCCTGGAGTTAGTATATTTAAGTAGGGGAGGTGTGGGGGTGGAGCCCCCCACATGGGGGGTTCAGGGGGGCTTGCCTCTTTCTGCTTGTATGTAGTATAGGTTTGTGTGTGTGGGGGGGGGGTATGTGTATGTGTGTGGTGTATGGTTAGTGTAAGATTTGCAATTTTGAAATTCGCACTTCTTTTGCAGTTGTAGTCTTAGGGAATTCCAAAGTTTATATATACATTTACAGCTCCAAAACATATGAAGGAGGTCCGCAATCTTGTCTTTACAATATGGGCATTTGGGAGAATTCTTGGAGTTGAATTTATACAAGCTAAGGCGTGCGTAGTATGCATTATTAAATATCATAAGTTGGATGAAAGTGAACTTATGGAGGGAAATTGATTTTGCTGTTAAATTAACTGCATTTATGAATTTGTATCAAAATTCAACGTTATCTTGGGAATTTATGATATTACACATTCCTCCAAATAATACACCTAGGTCCCAGGTGATTGTACTTATGAATATTTTCCTATTAATAAAGCTCTATATAGCTACAAACTGGCTAAATCCAACTCAAACGTCTTGGGAAAAATTTAAGATCTTAGCGATAAAACATATATTAGCCCACAAATATGTTATCAATAGCCATAGTAAACATCCAAATAATCTAAAGATTTGGGAACAAATTTTCAACATTATATTAGCTTAATCCATCGAACTCAGGAAATCCCATTATTATTTTATTGTAGACTATAAAGTATAACCTTTGGAAGAACCTTACTACTTCAAGAGATTATATTTGTATGGAAAAACGTTATAGATATGTTATTCAAATGGTGAAAGCAATCATGTAAATATTGTATATATTTTGTGTTAATGTTGATAGAAATTGTGTAGAATTATTTCTGTATTTTCTCTGTTAAAAGTATGTATGAAGAAGTAAAAATAAAAAAGATTTATTATTGAAAAAAAAAAAAGAAATTCTCACTTCTTGGTTGAAATTCAGTATTCCAGGATTTCGGGATTATAACATTAAAAGATTAGAAAGTCACGTACATGCATTAGCCAGTGGGTGATTTATTTGGCAGATTGCCCCTGTTGTTCTTTTTATGCAAGAAGATATCTAAGATGTTCACAAAAGGAGTAATTGAACAGCTTAGATATATTAGAGCCACCTGTGACACAAAAATTATCTTAAAACATGCTTTTATACATTCTGGTGCAGATTTGTATTTACTGAAATAGATATGGCCTTTTCTGATAGATACCATAAAATTGCTTGATCCAGTATTTTAGATTTAAAGGAGAAAAGTATCAACACTGGGGCTTTATTCAGAGCATAAATTAATGCTGTGTTGCTGCTTTACATTGATGTTAAGTTGGCCACTAGATGGCAGCAAATACTGTTACTGCCTCAATGGAGTTTATTTTTATTTCTGTTTTCTGACGTTTATGTGAAATTCAATATAGTATATGGATATGTTGTGTTATGTATTTTTTGTGTGTGTGTGTCTTTAAATAATTTAAAACATTCTGCATCCTGTGCTCAGAAATGGTGTTTAATAGGGCAATTTCAATAACATGCCATATACTGAAAAATCTGTTTGACCAAAAATTGTTTGTTTTAATCATCTGCTGTGCGTTACTCTGAAGTAATAACATTTCTCTCTTGCTATTTCTTTGTGCTGGATATTATTTTGTATTTTTATTGCAAAGTTTGTTCTTTCATGTTTGCTTATCAGTGCTGTTCCAATTGTCCTCAAAAGTCGCCTATGTAGTAGTTTCAGGTCTGCCTTGGTCTGTAATGGCCTGAGCAGAGTAGAAGAAATGAAGCCTGTAACTGACAGCCAGTGGGGAGATAAGACACTGACATGTATACAGAGAACATATGTTTAGGGGTCAGCACGAGAGTTCAGGAGAGAAATAGAGTCATGCTGCCAGATCAAATCTCTGTGTAACCTCATTGAGTCCGTCTTACTAGTTTTGTATATTTTGACCAATGCTTGATGGTGAAAGCTCAGTGAAAAATGCCTTCCAATACAAAATCAGTTTTCATTTAAGATCCAGAAAATAAAAGTTGTTGGCAATACCCTATACTACATATCACTAAATGTTGCATCTGTAAGTATAAGGGTTGCACACATAATATGCAGATGTTCTTCGTGTTTCACTGTTGCAGTCATTACATTTGGGTTATCTGCTTGCAGGTAGCCCTCAGTCGGCCTGATTATCAAAGTCTTGGGTCATGCGTCGGTTGCTGTCTCATCTTCCATGACGTCAGGTAGTCAGGGGAATAAAGCATGCAGTCGGCGCCATTATCAGTTTTTCTTGCTGTGCAGTGCCCGAAGCAGAAGCAGTTCGCAAGTGCCGGTCAACCGACTCCTGAAAATTTCGTTTTCGAGTTTCAGATCCGAAGTCTTCAACAAAGCTAAGTACCCTGTTGGGGATCCTTTTTCTTGCTCTAAACCGATGACAGTAAAAGTCAACAATTGTATTTCTTGTAGAAAGCAAATACTTCATAAAGATTTTCATTCGTACTGCATTCCTTGGTTAGGCCCAGACCACAACATCCTTCACTGTCGTTTTTGTGCCTTATTCAAACCTCAAACTGTTCGTCGTTGGTTCTTTTTCACATCTAAATATTTTGGTACTTGGTTCAATTATCCAGAAATGGCTTCAGTAAGCCACCCGACTACCGACATTCCAAAAAAACGCAAAGATAAAGACAGAGACAGACCGCATAGGTCCAAAGCTGCCGATGACACTTCTGTTAAGCTAGTCGCCAGTTTGCCAGTACTCAGTGAGACGCTTTCGCAGCCTCTGATACCCACTACTTCAGAGTTATAGGCCTCTACTGAGACCTATTCAGAGTCAGGTATGCCGCGAGATGCTTCTTCGACTGTGGAACCTGCGGATGTCTCTACCTTGGAAGGGTCCAGAGCTTCTCTGAGGGTGTATTCAGGCCTACTGACTTGCATATTAAACTGACGCCATCTTCTTCTTCAAGGCCTAAAACTCGATCCACGCCTAGAAAACCGATGCCCAGACCGCATGGTCAGGCCCCTATGTCTAAAAACAAATGATAAGAATGGCTGAAGACCTTATTAGCCTAATCAGTGGAAGCCACCCTTCTCCCTCAAAGAGACCTAGAACTGATTTTCCTTCTGATTCTTCTGATCAGGATTCTGAAATTTCTGTTTTTTCTGATGACCAGGAGTTGCCCTTATCTTCCTATGAGGATTCTGATGCAGAGGACTCCATTCCCTCGGCTTCCCCTCCAGAGGATTTTTCTTTTGGTGAAACTTTGTATACTCTTAGGGAGCATTTCCGCTGGGAAAGCCAGGATTACTCTGACTCCAAAAAGAGGCTTAGGGAATTCTTACTCCTACTTCAACACAGGCCTTTAGCTATCCCTCCTGTACTGGACATTGTAGATGATGCCTTCTTAGAATCTAGCCTGGCACCTGACACTTTACCTCCGGCTCCCAGAAAACCTGAAAGGTATTACAGAGTGCCTGACTCTCACAAGTTCCTCTTTAAGAATCCTACTGCGGATCCTGAGACCATTTCACAGGGACCCAAAGGCATTAAGGCTACTACTGCCAAAAACTATACCCCCTCTGATAGAGATTCCAGGGCCCTGGACAGATAGGGTAAGAAGGTATACAATTCTGCTACTTTGGCCATTAGAGCCTTAAACTAACAGTTTCATATGTTAAAGTATCAGCAGCATATTATTGGATTGCTTAAACAGAAAATGATGTTGATTCCTGACTGTGCTGAAAATAAAGAATTACAGGATTTAATGCATTCTGCTGAACAAGTTGGAAAACATACTTTGCAATGTGGTTTTGATTCATTAGAGGCATCTTTGCAGGGCCACTGTTACTGGGTCTGTACTTAGAAGGCATGCTTGGCTTAAGGAGCAAACTTTGCCAGATCATGTTAAAGCTAAATTACTGGATGCTCCCTTAAACCAAGACCGCCTGTTTGGCAACAAAGTGAAAGAAGTACTTAAAAAGATGGAGGAAAAAAGCTAAATCTATGCAAACTGTTAAAGATTTCCTGCAAGTACAGCCTCCCAGATTTAGTAGGCTCTGGCCTTCTAAGAATTGGTCCTTTCCTGTCTCTTCCAGGCCTTCTCAGTCCAAACCCAGGAGCAGCAGACCACCCAGGCTTCAGTCTCAAGGTACTCACAGGCCTAAGCAGTGGGGGGCTCCCACTTCCAAAGCTGGAAGTAGTAAGACACCCCCCTATGGTAAACTGTCACAATGACTTAACTTTAAACCTTCCAAGCCCTGCTCAACTGATTGTTCCTTTAGGAGGAAAGATCACAATGCATGCAAAAAACTGGGAACTCATTATCCAAGACAAATGGGTTTTAAATATAGTTTCCCAAGGATACAGATTCCACTTCCACTCCTTATCAACCCCAAATGGTTGGCCAGACCTACCCCAAAATCAGTGGGCAGAGGCTCAAAAGCAGGTTCTCTCTCTTCTAAATCTCAGGGCCATTCAACCTGTCCCAGAAGGGGAATGGGGGCAAGGTTTTTACTCAAGACTTTTCCTGGTACCCAGAAAAGACAATTCCTGGCTTCCTATCCTGGACCTGTCTATCCTAAACACTTTTTTGGTAATTCCAAAATTCATAATGCTAACTCTTCATCAGCTGCTTCCCATGCTGGGCAAAAATGCCTGGTTGCAACACTGGATTTAAAGGAAGCTTACCTGCACATCCCAATAAGGGATTCTTGCAGAAAATACCTATGCTTCAGAGCAGGATACATGCACTATCAGTTCTCTGCACTGCCCTTTGGCTTATCTGCTGCGTCCAGGGTTTTCACAAAGTGCCTGGCTCCAGTCATTGCATTCTGCAGGCAAAGAAATTTTCAAATATACCCATACCTGGACTATTGTCTAATTCAGGCAGAAAGCCAGGACGTACTATTAAATCATCTGGCATGTGTAAAGAAATTACTAACTTCTCTGGGGTACACCATAAATGAAAAGAAATCCCATCTAGTACCCTGCCAACAAATTGTATTCCTGGGAGCAAGCTTGAATACAACTTCCTAGATGGCCTACCTCACGCCAGAGAAACAAGTTTATTTGACAGCCTACTTCAAACTACTGGCCACAAAGACCCAGCTATCTGCAAGGAATATACTGCAAGCCCTGGGGTTCATGGCCTCTTGCATTTTACTAATTCCGTATGCAAGACTGCATATGAGGAAACTACAATGGTATCTAAAAAGCCTATGGTGTCAACATTCTCAGGATGTAGAATCAATGATTCTTATCATCACTTGTCTACAGACAGAGTTCCTTTGGTGGGCAGAGGCTTGCCACCACAACAAGGGACTGCCATTCACCCTACCCCCTGCCGCCCAAACCCTAACAGCAGACACATCAGAATATACATGGGGGGCTTACTTGGCAGGGCAGTGCATTCAGGGCAAATGGAACCCAAGTCAAATCCACCTGCTTATCAATCAAAAAGACATGTTAGCTGTACAGAATGCTCTGACAGCCTTCAAGGACCACATTATTCCAGGATAATTACTGGTAAAGACGGACAACACCACTGTTATGTGGTACATAAACAAGCAGGGGGGAACCCACTCATATCCTCTCTCCAGACTAGCCATGGCTCTGTGGAACACAGCCTTGAGCTACCAAGTGCACCTACAAGCTCAATTCCTGCCAGGCAAGCTAAATATACTGGCAGACGACCTAAGCAGAAATCTCATGGACCCACCATGAGTGGAAAATGAAACCAAAAATATTCAACATTTTGAGAAACAAATGGGGGAGCCCAGGGATAGACCTGTTTGCCTCCCCACAGAACTACCAATTGGACAAATTCTGCACAAGGACTCCCCACAGACAAGCTTGGAAAGTGGATGCCCTGTCCTTCACTTGGAAAAACCTATCAGTTTATGCCTTTCCCCCTCTGCTTCTCCTCTCCAAAGTTCTACTAAAGATCAAACAGCACAAACTAAGGACAATACTCATTACACCAGACTGACCACGCCAACACTGGTACCCCCTCTTGCGCAGTGTGTCACTGCTGGAACTATGGCACCTGCCTCAGACCCCTTCCCTGCTGTCCCAGCAAGAGGGCCAGATTCTACACCCCCAGCTTCAAACCCTGAACCTTGCAGCCTGGTTAATTACTTGAGCTCTCCATTACCATCCCTCAGTAAGCAAGTGATGGTGGTCATTCTGGAGGCAAGGAGGCCTAGTACTAGAAAATCCTATGCTGAAAAATGGAAAAGATTCTGTTTCTGGAGCCAGACTCAAGGGATGGGCACAACAGTGCCCAGTTTGCCGCACATTCTTCAATACTTAACTGAGATGCTTCACAAGGGCCTTTCTTTTTCTTCCATTAAATTTCATGCCTCGGCCATTTCAGCACATTATAATACAGAGCCACACCTCTTCTCTCATCCACTATGGAAGCAATTCTCAGAGGGGCCAAAAACTTAAGACCACCCAGGAGAGCCCCTACTTCAGCCAGGGACCTTAACTTTGTATTGGAAAAGCTCACTTTACCTCCCTTTGAGCCAGCTGCAAATGCTGAGTTGAAATTCCTTTCTTGGAAAACAGCCTTCCTTCTAGCTATTACTTCAGCAAGAAGGGTATCTGAATTACAGGCCCTCATGGCAGTGGAGCCTTTCATCATCTTTCATGCGGACAGGGTGTCCCTCAGGACCAATCCTTCCTTTATGCCCAAGGTGGTATCCAGTGTGGCCCTTAATCAGTCCATGCATTTGCCAACCTTATTTTCTAATCCACAGAACAAAAGGGGGATGAGTACTGCACTCCTTTGACATGCACAGACAACTTAGATTTTACTTGGACAGGACTAAGCCTCTCAGGAAATCTGAACAGCTGCTGGTTGCATTTGCTGCAGGGGCAGAGGGGAAGGCCATTTCAAAGCAAACCATTTTGAAGTGGATAGGCCATTGCATTCATTTCTGCTATAAGCACCATGGAAAACCTACACCACAGGGGATAAGACCACATTCCACCAGGGCTGCATCTACCTCTACAGCCTTTCTCAGAGGTGTCCCTACCAGGGACATCCTAAAAGGTGCTACCTGGAGTTCTGTACATACCTTCACCAAGCATTAACACTTGCCAATTGTTTCTAAATCCAGAGCTGGTTTTGCCACTGCAGTCTTGCAGGGCCTAATAGCTGGTCCTAATGCTCTCTAATTGCCTCCTCCCCTTCTTTAGCTTTGGGAATCTACCCAAATGTAATGACTGCAACAGTGAAACATGAATAACATAGTACAGTTGTGTACACTTACCATAAATGTAGCTGTTCGAGTGTATTCACTGTTGCAGTCCTGGTTACCCTCCCTCCAGCCCCCTGACTGCTATTGACTATACCTCTCCTTTTGATTACTATACTGAAAGCTTTCTGGTATATTTGCTTTTTGTTGGAGGTGTAACCTTGTATATAATTGCTTCCCATTATGGGGGCACCTGACATCTGGGGCAAGAAGAAGGGTTGTAATGGTGTTGGCTGCATGCTTTATACCCCTGACTACCTGACATCATGGAAGATGAAACAGCAACTGACGCAGGAGTCAGGACCCAAGACTTTGATAATCAGGCTAACTGAGGGCTACTTGCAAGCAGATAACCCAAATGTAATGACTGCAACAGTGAATACACTCGAACATCTACATTTATGGTAAGTGTACACCACTGTACTTTTTCTGAGTCACTGTCCCCTATCACTTAGAAGACCATATGATTTAATGCAGTTTGTAATCTGCATTACAACTGCTTTAAAAAAATGAAAACTAAGGTAGTAGTCATTTGGGCCTAAATATTATCAATCATGTTTTGTGGACCTTGTTTAGAAAGAGTATATTATTTTCAGCTTTGTGACACCTGAACATCAGGATGAATGCATACAGATCAGTAGCTGTTCAATTAATGTGTTAGTGGCCCAAAAAATTGGGACCAAAGCTATCTGCTGCTGCTGCCTGCTCATAGCAAGGTATTCCCATTTAACCATTTATTCACCTTTGAGCTAGGTGCTTCAGTAAAATAAAAACTTGCAGAGAAAAACAAAATCTCAGTTGTAGTCCTTGCTTGGCCTTCTTTGTTAAACATTGCCAATGGTTTCTGCTAGAGAAGTGTTAGTGATTACAGTATGGATTTGTTACCTATATGTCTTCTAAGCATCTTGTGAAGAGCAAGGGCTTAATTAAGTTGCCCTGGGGTCTATATTAGATCACCGAATGCTTAAAAAAGCGAATGGTAATTGATCGAACTTATGTAAGCGAAAGCTTACAATCTCGAACTGTCAGAACAGCGATTTTTTTCCCTAGGGAAAAAAATCGCTGTTCCAAAACACATACACACAACACAAGCACACCAAACAATCAGCAATCCACACACATATACCTAAAATCTGACACCTAACCCTACACTAAACTAGACACACACCACTAACTATTCACTTACCTTAACCCAAACCCTAACCCTAAGGTCCATCACTATTACACACTCACCTCACCCGCGCCCTAACCCTAACTCACCTAACCCGCCCTAACCCTCACGTCCACACAATCGCACACATACCTAACCCGTGCCCTAACCCTAACTCACCTAACCCACCCTAACACTCACATCCACACAATCGCACACTTACCTGAATCCAACCCGTAACTTTCCACCACAGCACTGAAAATACCGAAGCAACAGAAACAGACAGTCAAATTCTTTCCCTAGGAAAAAATGTGGGTTTCTGTTGCTTTGATATTTTAAGCTTTTGCTTACATAAGTTCAATCAATCACCGTTCAGTTTTTTAAGCGTTCGGTGATCTAATATAGACTCTTGCCCAGTGCTGATCATAAACTCCAAGGCTGATTCACTCTGTTTTGTCCATCATAAAGAACCACTCAGTCCTGAGTACTTTATTCCAGAGCTGTGGCAGCTTCTGGGATTGTAAACTTTTGCAAGTATGTACCCATAGAGTGTCTTTGTTTTAGCTAGAAAATAGCTGAGGTAGTGCAATGACTACAGAATACAAGTACCTTCACCAGTGTGGCATAGAATCTCACAGTACAATTAGTACAGAGGTGATCCAAAATAGTAGAGTGGTAGCTGGTAGAATCTTATTTTATTGTATAAACAATTCATCACTAAGAACCTAGAAAGGATTGGAGATAATTAGGGTCCCAGATCAAGTTAAAATACCCTTACAGAGAGGCAGCTTGACCTTACAAATAGAGAATTATATAATATCTGAAAAAAGCAAAATGTGAAGAAGCTGGCAGTAGTGGGTAAAAGAGGCAATTCTAAATTTGTGTTGCACATATGACATTCACCTACCATTCAGTCTGGCTCATAGCCATTAACAGTGGGAAAAGCAACACCATGCAAGTGATGGATGTTTTTTTTTTATGGAGTGGTACTATGTCCCCAGTTCTACCACCTACTTCTGGCTCTGCAGAACATGTTACTTAACCAGCACCAACTCAGGAATACTATCTTATGGCTTTAGCCAGAATGCCATCATGCATTATTAGATTTGCTTGTATCTGACTTTGAGTTAGTGAGTGTTTCTGAAACCATTAACATTTATACTAATCCTAAGTATTCACATACTTTTAGTTTTGTACTAGGTAGTATTAACATACTTTTAGTTTTGTACTAGGTAGTATTGATATACTTTTAGTTTTATAGTAGGAGCTACTTGAGACATTGACATTTGTTTTGTTAAATATGACCAGAAACGAGCAGGTCACAACCGGTAGCCATACTAAACTACAAAGAGTGAATATTAACTAATGAATGCTTGCCACCAAAAGGGTGAAAATGAATCCCAGGTAAGGGTTCCAGTAAAGAGCAGCTGTTAATATTTGTATCCCAAGTCCAGCTAGATAAGAACATTTGGAAAAGTATTAAATGTTAGGTTTGCCTTGGAACATAAGGCAACAAGTTATTGATTGCCTTATCATGAAGGTTTCAGTATAATTCATGGAGAGTGAAAGAACTAGTTCAGAGGAAAGAGATTTGTAAAAGTACACAGGTAGTGATACTTGATGTCAGGTGATACTTGTTGTATTGGATTATGTAGCTGAAAGGACTTCTTGACTCATGACTGCACCTGCCAATATAGCTACAAAAAGCTTCTAGAGGAAAGGGTGGGGTCCCTTTATCATTCAGAAGAGATATAGCTTGTCTGAATCATATGTGATTAGTGTAGATCATTGTGTTCATTATACCTAGTCAGCCACTGTAACTAGATAGCATGTGCATATAAGTTACTGAGCATGTGCAAGATCAGTGTGATTTTGTTTAGTGATTCAGTGTGAGTGCTAGCTTGAATGGAAATACATATGTGAGTGTGTGAGAAGCAGTCAGTCATTTAGCATATGAAGTTCAAACTATATGTTCCAGTTACAGCTCCTGATGTGTTTATGTACAGTAAACGACTCAAACCCATCTCGTGCCTCAGTGTCTCATTTAAAGACATGAGATGTGTGACATGTTTATGTCAGAATGAGATCCAAAGTTGAAGCAGCTTGAAAACCATGAGACACACAGTTAGAAGTGGAGTAATATACAGGAGCAAATTTGCAAACAGGACAGAAGTTATTTGAAGGTACTTAAATTCGTTTTAAATGATTTTCAGTTGCCAAACATGTGGCATAGCATTCGAAGTGTTCAAGATAATTACTCAGTTTTTGGAAATGTCTGAAATGACAACTTAATGATTAAAGTGTTTGAAATAATCTCTGAAGTGTTTAAAATGTCTAAAAGGCTATAATGTCTGAATTTTTTTTGCATTGTATGACTTTTCCATAGTAACCAAGACTTTTCGAAGTGTCAGGAGTGTTTGGCATATTCGCAATGTTAAAATAAAGCATTTTCAGAGAGATTGTTGTGCATTTGAGCAAAATTACAAGTACCAGTTCTATACTAATGTTTAAAAGAATTTTGCTGTTATGGCAGAGGGATTTCGTAAACCTGAACTGCTGGTGTTTGACTATAATATTGCAGAGAATTGGCGAGTGTTTGAGCAAGAATATGATATTTTTACACAGGCTGCATTTTCTGATAAAGACACACATAGAAGAATATTTATACTTCTCAATTTAACTGGCTTAGAGGCCCTTGAGCGGGAACATTCCTTTGTGTATGCACCTGCCGTGTATGCAGGGTGGGGACTGTCATATTGTGATACAGGCTGAAACGTGGGAAGACCCTGAGTGCTTAAAACATAAATTTAGAGAAATGCGTAGCACTGAAATGAAAATTGCAATGGAAGAGTGCAAATTTTACACAAGAAATCAAAAGCCTGATGCTACTGTTGAGGGATACATTACAGGCTTAAGAACTAAAGCTAAAACATGCAGATTTGGTGATCTAAGAGATGAGTTGATAGAAGGCTGTCTTGTATGTGGTGTTAATGATGCAGTGATAAAGATTTTGCTTCGAGATAGTGAATCAACATTATGCATAGCC
The DNA here is from genome assembly GCF_019279795.1 of Protopterus annectens. Lineage (NCBI taxonomy): Eukaryota > Metazoa > Chordata > Ceratodontiformes > Protopteridae > Protopterus > Protopterus annectens. The sequence continues at coordinate 535,844,119 of NC_056747.1, read as the reverse complement.
ATTGAGATTTGTCAAAGACGTGAGATTGCATAAAAGCATACGAATATGCTTCCGAATGAGAAAAGCATGTTTGCAGTATCTGCTAGTGTGAATGTTGATAGTGTGCAACAGAAAGTTAAGATGAAAAAGAAATACAAACCAAAGGGTAGTGCCTCACCCAGCCTCATTGTTAATTCGCAATTGTCTAGGCAGTCACGAACCTAAAGGGGAAAATGTTTAGCTTTTGGTCAGCAATGTCACAAATGTAAAAAGTGGAATCATTTCAAAAGGCTTTGCAAGTCTAAAGTGTCGCAAACTTATCCTAAAAAAAAGTATCCAAAGAAGCAAGTAGATCAGATAGAGACTGTAGCAAACTCCGAGAGCTATGAAGAAATTTTCTATGTTGATGTTATCTCTGTGATTGATGAAACAGTTAATTCAGTAGACTATCAGTTGTCAGCAGAGAGTGAAATATTTCTTGTACCTTGCTGATGCTTTGTCACGTGCACCCTGACAAACGACAGAATAGCATGAAAATGAAACCGCAGACTTTGAAGATATGGAAGTCATAAAATTTTCATCATCACGGCTTGATAAACTAAGAAATTACACAGCTTCAGACCCAGTTCTCCAGAAGTTGAGATATGTTATTAGTCAAGGATGGCCAACACGGCAAACTAGTTTACCACTTGCCCTTCAGCAGTATTTTCCTTACAGAGATGAACTCATGATGGCAGTTGGAATCCTCATGAAAGGTCCAAAAGTGATAATTCCGAAAACATTAGAACAGGAATATATCAAAATTTTGCACCGTGGTAACCCAGGTCCTGATTCAACCAAAAGAAGAGCAAGAGGCATTGTAGTTTGGCCTTCTATGTCCAAAGATACAGAGAAAAAAACTCTGGCATGTTCAATTTGCAACAGCACCAAACCACATCAACAAAAAGAACCAGTTCAGCTACACCAGATTCCTGAATTACCACTTTCGATGGTTGCCACAGATATTTTCAAATGGAATGGTCAGCATTACTTAGTGTTACTAGAAGCTTATTCATATTGGTTTGAAATTGACCTACTTCCTAACTTGACATCCAACACAGTCATTACAAAATTACAGAGACATTTTTCTGTCCATGGTAATCCGCACAAAGTCATGTCTGACAATGGTACACAATTTACAAATCATTAGTTTAAGAAATTTGCTGATTCTTGCGACTTTGTTCATATTACCAGTAATCCTGAGTATCCACAGTCCAATGGCTTAGCTGAAGATGAAGTTCAGAGTGCAAAACGTTTGTTGGAGAAATCCAAGAGAGAGGGTACCAATGTTTTCCTTAACTTAATCTCTGAAACATTCCTTGAGATATCTTGCTTGGTTCACCTGCTCAGAGATTAATGTCCAGAAAGACTAGAAAAACTCTTCCAATTAGTAAACAATTGTTAGTACCAAACACAAAGAACAATAGAGTGATCAAGGCTCAACTTTCGAGAAAATGTTGGTCACAAAAGTTGTACTACGATAAGACCAGTAAATCACTTGGACCATTACTACAAGGAGAAGTTGTGAGAATGCAAACATATAAAGGATATGAATGAGTGGGAATCGTGAAAAACATTTGTGAAGAACTAAAATTTTACATCATTCAATCTGAAAGAATGGATTTCAGAAGGAATCGAAGACATATGTTACCTGTCCCCAAACCAGTGATGCATCTGATTGTCTCTGCCAACGATTCTAATTCCCGAGTGACTCTATACCTATTAAAATTCAAAAGGACAGTGTGCTTCCTTCAAATAATTGTGATGTAATCCTTGATGTTTTAGCTTTGAAAGAATACACAGATACTGTCCCTGTTGCTAAACCCAGTCAGAATGTCTGTGTTACACGATCAGGTAGAATTTCTAGACAGAATCCAAAATACACAGCGACTTGGACTTGAACTCAGTTTTGTTTGTTAAAATGCTGATATAATGTCTAGCTCTTAAAGTGTCTTTGTTCTACTTGAATGTCAAACAAAATTAAAGAGGGAGGATGTAGATCAGTGTGTATATTGAACCTAGTCAGCCACTGTAGCTAGATAGCATGTGCATTTAAGTTACTGAGCATGTGCAAGATCAGTGTCATTTTCTATAGTCACTCAGTGTGAGTGCTAACTTTAATGGAAATGGAAAGTGCTAGAAGTAATGAGTCAGTCAGTAAGCATATGAAGCTCAAACTGCATGTCCAGTTACAGCTCTTGATGCGTTTATGTACAATAAACGACTTGAACCCATCTCGTGCCTCAGTGTCTCATTTGAATACACGACAGATGCAACAGAATTTATGTGTTGAAAGAAATTCTTCTTAATGTCCATTAACTTTCATAACTGATTTTGTATCACCCATAGGCTCAGTAAGACATTTTGTGAGTATAACGGTCTCATCCAGCTAATTGTTTTTCCTGCAGTCTTATTCCTAATTAGCCTTTTTGATCCTGCAGTTTTTGAACATTGTTGATTTAGCTGGGCTTTATGATTTTACTTTAAACTACAAGCTTTTAGCCTTCCTATTTATAGATAAGTATGACACTATTTTACCCTCACCTATGGTCCTGATCAGAACTGACTGCTTTTTAACTAATGCTTCCTTTCTGGAAGAGAGTTGTATCATAATGGAAAAGAGATTTGTTATAGATCAACAAAGAATGAAGCCTAGGAACTAAATCAGATTTTAAAGACGCAGATCTATACCCCACTGTGATTAAATAGTCTTGTGTTTTATTTTTTTATCAGCTGTGTGTATTCTGGTGCTATCAAGCTTTTGACAGCCTACTTAGGATTTTCCCAGGCTTCATACAATGCTGGACTGAGAGTTCTTGCCTTCCAGATGTTTTCCTTACAGTCTGACAATACCGTGTCTTAATTGTTGCTGTTACTAGCTCATATCCACTTCTGAGTTGGATTTTGCAGTATTTATTACTCTATTATCTGCAGTGTGTGTGTTTCTGATGATAACAGGCCTTATGACAGCCTATTAAAAGGTTTCCTAAGCTTCATACAAGCCACACCCACCTGTGATCATGAGCCCAATCAGTTACACACACTGCATGAGATGCAAAGATATTAATACATGTACTAACATTTCAGCACAACTTGAGTATCACGTACAGTGGCAAAGAGGTAAGAGCAACATATTACAATTTTTCACTTTTATTTCCAGATCATTCAGGAATTCTACTGGCTTCCATTATGGATAGATTAGCTCAGGCCTGGATATCATCCCTATTTGCGGAAAATGCTGTTTATCAGTGCATTAAATGTCCTTTGTACAGCACCAAGAAAGAAGCATTTTCAAATATTGATATGATGATTTATAGCAAATCGGATAGCCTAGGAGACTGTAAAAATTAACTGTTAGGCCAGACAAGAGAAATTTCTGAATTCCCTCAATTTAACAAAATTTTTTCACCACAGATAATTTGTGTGCAAACAGATTGGACCTTGTTGTGCCAGAGCTAGTATACCCCCCCCCCATTCAGACTGAACCTGAAATCACTGGTGTGCCCAACTGCCCTACCTCTGTTGGATCTAGAGTAGGTACCTGTCTGGTACTTTAGGGGCTTTGTGACATAGTTGTTCATATAACTAAACTTACAGCTTGTTATAACTTTACTATTACAGTCACAGCTGCTATAAATACCAATCAAGATGTGATGTCTGAAAGTCTAGATATTTACAAACCTAATCAATCCTGATGTCTTAGTAGGAAATGTTTCTATTCAGTGTACTTCCTTACTTAAGGATCTTTGTGCCTGCATTGTCCCCAAAGTGAATTTTAAAGCCAATACTTCATTAGTCAAATCTAAGGCCCTAAAAAAATGTAGCCATAATTTCAGTGTAGATGATCTGCTTTACTTACAAAATTATTTATAACTTTTTTAGACCAATTATTGAGTCTTTTTTTTTGTTTGTTTGTTTCCTTATTTAAATGTCTTTCAATTTTCCTTAATGGAGTGCAAAGAAACTATACCAAACACCTATGTGATGTTCAAGACCGTAACTATTCCAACAGATTTCAATGCCTGGGCTTTTTTCCATTCTGTACCACTTTATAAGAGGCAGATTATACTTAAACTCCAAAGCTTTATAAAATGAGGAGTTAAGAACCTTGCTGGGTTTACAGTTAACTCATTTTGAAATATTGTTAGGAGAGTAATCTTAGTAATCATGGTTCCTATAGAACTTTAAGACATTTCAAATTTGCCTCTTATAATGTTACTCATTTACAGAATAGAGTTTCAGTTCATACACATAACTCCAACTCTGCAATACTTTAAAGATGTCACTAGATTCTTAGGCAGGTCACATGGTACATTCTGCAAATGCAGTTTCTGTGTGTGCTAACATGGCCTCCAGCTTTAACACAGGACTACCTAGAACTATGAATACTCACATAAGGAATGTCAGAAGTGTGGAAGTTAGTCAGTATGTGGAAGATGGTATAAGAAACTTTAGAGTACCTCTTTACACCTTTTTCTATGTGCCTGGCAACAATCTAGATTTCTTCAGTCAAACTTGAGGAATTCTTTCTGAGCCATCTGGAAGAGCTGTCATTCAGGCAACCACAAGGTTGTTTGTGCCCCTATATATAACACAATTCATAGGATCATATGAGGTTACTAGGCTAATGGCCCTGGGGCTCTTACAAACATAGCCAAGAGTTTATCACCAAAAAGAAACCTCAGTCAGCACCTGTTGCCCCTGTCAATGAGGGACACAGGTGAAACCCCTGGGACAAATGTGTGATTTCCCATCCACTCATCAAGGTTGCACTTGAAGAGGGTCAGCGAGGTGTTCTGTTTGACATGTATGGGAAGTCTATTCCAGAGATGGGGCAGCCTCTGGGAGACAAACTTGTCTCTCCAGCAGGTTTTGTTGATGTTGCATATTAGATTCAGGCCTTTGGAGTGGATAGTGCATGAGGAGTTAGACTTATGGATATTGAGCATCTCTAGTAGGGCAGGGTCTGAGATTGCCTTGTAGAGACACAGATCACTTCTGAGCAAATCTGTATGATACAGAGTAGAGTGATAGTGATTTGAGCCTGTCTGCATAGTACAGGTGTTGGAGACCATGGATTCATTTTGTGAGGTACTTCAGTGGCCTTTCCAGTTGGTGCAAATGTTTGGAGAGGTACATCCCAAACAGGGTGTTATACTCTGTTTTTGGTCTAATGTGGGAGGTGTATAGAGAGGTAATAACTTCTTTTTTTTCTGGAAGCAATCCCTTTACTTGTGAGATGAACCAAATAAAAGGCTTTTCTGACCACTGCCTCTACATGATGGTCAAATGTAAGGTTATCAACCTTAGTGCCCAGGTCTCTCACCACAGGTTGTGGGCTTAGGGGATTGTCGTTGATGTGTTAGTCAGTAGGGGTTGTGTTTTTGCCGAATGGTATGATGATACATTTTTTTGCATTTAGCTTCAGGCCATGACTTTGGCACCAGTCATTAGTTGCTGTGGGATCCTCTTGCAGAATATTAACATCATCTGGGGAGTCAGTAACAGCAGCAAACTGACAGTCATCCATAAACTTGGTCAGCCACAGGCCTTTTGTCTTTGCCTGGACCTCTGAAAAATAGATGCCAAACAGTAGGGGTCCCAGGACAGATCCCTGGGGAACTCCACTAGTGACAAGTCAGTTATTTGAGGTGGAGGTGTCTATTTTGACTTTGCGGGTCCTGTCGTTGAGCCAGTTGGCCACCCACCTGATGAGATAGAGATTTACACCAAGTTGTGTTAGTTTTTCAATGATGCCCGAGTGGGGGATTTTGTCAAAGGCTTTGGCCAAGTCAAGGAAAGCTGTATGCACTGATTTTCCTGCATCCAGGGCCTTGGTGACAATCTCAAAGACGTCAACCAGGTTCAACAGGCAAGATCTGCCCTTGGCAAATCCAGAGGGTGGGATCACAACATGGTAAAGCTGTATACAAATTTGTATCATGCAAGTGTTAATAAAACAGACAAATGTGGTATTTTTCTCCCTAGCACTTCAACTTCTGCCTTCACATGGAGATAAAGCCTTTATTACGACTCAGTTCACCATATAAATATTGGAGCCCATTGCCACTACTCTATATAGAAGAATGTTCATGCCCGTGTCTTTACTCATTCATCCCCTCAGTCTCTCACTGTCATAGGAACATTTGTCACCATATCCAAGGGAGTTTGGCTTATCTCCTTGTCCAAGAATGTAAAATGACTTTTCTTTCATGCAGAGACCATTAACCACATGCTTTCCTTCCCAGTGACAGCCCACATCATGTAGAGCACAGATTATGGGAGAGATTTCTTTCAGACCCTAAATACTCACCTGGATGGGCACCCACAATGCTGAAAAGAACTCCTGTCTCTTCCCCTTATGCAAGTGTGCTCCTTCACTAGTGTAAGTGAGGGCTATCATCATTGATCTGGGAGTGCCAAGCCAACATTCCCTGGTCTACTGGTCATAGTGTTGCATGGGAGAAAAGCATCCAAAAAAGGCAGGGTGACACACACTACTTTCTTACCATCTATCACAGCTCTTTCAGCAAACAGTCCGCTAACTGAATAATGGCCATCTAGATCATAGCCAGGGCTTTTTCCCTCTGTGCCACACAGCCAGTGTTTACTCTTTCCTTTTTAAATGTCATCAGACTTGGCAGTTGCTGAGTAATAGTAATCCTTGGTAAAATTTGCCAAACTTTCTTTACCAAAGTTCTTCAGATGAAATTTAGTTTAGAGTCACTATATTTTGCAAAAAACTGTTAGACTGTATCAGGGCCTCTCCCCTTCTGTATGACATTGCCCAGTGGCATCCTGCTTGCACCCCCAATCAGCCCATTTGCCCTTTTATGGAGAGGTCAGACCCTATAATTTCATAGGCAGGGTGAGCCCCACTACCTATTCATTCCCTAACTGTGGCAAAAGCTTCATCATCCCCCAATTCCCTTGGAGGTGACACTTGGTTGTTAGAGAGAAGACCAGTCTGCCATTCAGGTAGATTTCACCAGCTCCCTATTGTTAGTGGCATAACAGCTCTACAGGTGCTACTCACAGGAGGCGCATGCTGCTACCACAAATGACAACCTCTGACTAAGTGACACATCACCATGCAATATAGACTTCCTAGTGTCATTGATGTCAGTAATGTATCTACACTCTTTACATATCTCTAATGCAGCAACCCCCCCCCACACAGATTGGTAATCCAGCACGAATCACTCACTACCATTCTCTTGTGTATGGCCCCATCAATGCCCATGCTACTAGTCATACACAGATTAACTGGATTGTAGACTGGGCTTTATCCCCTTATGTCAAGGGGCTGAGCTGATCGTATAAGGCTGTCTTTTATTGTTCATTATATTGTAACACTCCAAGGAATCACACCATTGTAATACTGTGATTTCTATAGCTGAAATAAAAGACTTCTATATTCCTGGTTTGGCCTATAAATGCAGTCTATATTATTAAATCAATTTCTAGCTTGGATTCTGCACACATTCCACTCACATAATTGTTAGTCAAAGCCAGTTTCCAGTATAGGGTTTTCTGCATTAGAGGTTCTAAACTTGTCTTTTTAATTTTTGCACTACCTTATTTTCCTGTAGGAGTGCTACCTTGGCCAATAACCTATTTACAAGGCTTACATTTCTCTTTCCTTTTAAAACAGGTGCCCATCCCTCTACTATCCATTGTATTAAATTTAAAATGGTGTGTAATGTACAGATTGGTTCTACCTAACTCACTAGAGTATAGGAAAAGTACAGTTGTGTACCTACCATAAATGTAGATGTTCCAGTGTATTCACTGTTGCAGTCATTAAAATTGGGTTATCCTGCTGGCAGGCTACCTGCAGTCTTCCCAAGTTCCAAAGTCTAGGTCTGGCGTCGGTTGCTGTTGCCTCCTCCCTGACGTCAGTGCGCCAGGGGTATAAAAGATGCAGCCGACGCCATTTTCTTCAGTTTTTCTTGCCCCAGATGTCAGGTGCCCCTAAAATGGTAGGCTAAATTATGCCAATAAGCATGCATATACAATAAACCAACTTTTCCTTCATCTACAAGCAAATACACTACATAGGTTGTATAGAATAGAGAAGTACAAATAAGTCCCAGCAAGGTAAAAAGGGTATGGTGGGAGGGTAACCTGGACTGCAACAGTGAATACACTCGAACATCTACATTTATGGTAGGTACACAACTGTACTATGTTCATCGTGTTTCACTGTTGCAGTCATTACAATTGGGTTGAATCCCAAAGCTAAGGTTGGGAGGCTGGTGCTAAATAGGATTAGGAAAGTCTATCAGGCCCTACAGAACTGCAGTGGCAAAGCCTGCCCTGGACTTAGAGTAGAGAGATAAGTGACAGTGCTTTGTAAAAGTATGCACTGAACTCCAAGTTGCAGCCTCTAAGATGTCTTTGGTTGGTACTCCTCTGAGGAAGGCTGCTGAAGTAGCTGCTGCTCTGGTTGAATGTGGCCTAATGCCCTTAGGCACTGATTTGCCATGCTGTGAATAGCAGAAACGAATGCAGTGGCCTATTCACTTTGAAATAGTCTGTTTTGAGATAGGCTTTCCTTGTGATCCTGCTGCATATGCTGCTAGAAGTTGTTCCATCTTTCTGAAAGCTTTGGTGCTGTCCAAGTAGAAGCGTAGCTGCCTGTGAATGTCCAAAGAATGCAGAAGTCTCTCACCCTTATTCTGTGGGTTTGGATAAAAAGTAGGTAAATGAATTGTTTGGTTAAGGGCCACACTGGACACTACCTTAGGCATAAAAGTAGGGTTTGTCCTTAGAGAAACCCTGTCAGGATGGAAAATGATAAAGGGTTCCACAGCCATAAGTGCCTGTAACTCTGAGACTCATCTAGCAGAGGTAATTGCTAGGAGCAGAGCTGTTTTCCAGGATAAGAATTTTATATCAGCTGCAGAGGCTGGCTCAAACGGAGGCAGTGTGAGTTTTTCCAAGACATAGTTGAGGTCCCATGCAGGTATTAGTGCTCTCCTTGGAGGTCTTATGATTTGGCCCCTCTGAGGTACTGCCTTAGTAATGGATGAGAAAAAACAGGTGGTTCTGTATTGTAATGAGCTGAAATGGCAGATGCGTGAATTTTAATTGATGAAAAGGAAAGGCCTTTATCCAGCATCTCAGTTAAGTATTGTAAAATCTGAGGAATATTTGGAACAGTCATGTCAATACCTTGTGCCTGGTTCCAAGCACAGAATCTCTTCCATTTTTCTGCATAAGAGTTTCTGGTGCTAGGCCTCCGGGCCTCCAAAATAACATCAATCACTGCTTTAGAGAGAGATGTGTCTGGAATGGCTACATTATTCGTCATGCTGCAAGTTTAAGGTCCTGAGTTGACTGTGCAGTATCATACTGTCTTGTTGGGTCAGTAAGTAAGGAATTTGAGGTAATGTCCAAGCTGGGCATTGAGACAAGCTCTTTAGGATTGAGTACCAGTGCTGGCGGAGCCAGTCTGGGGCAGTCAGTATCATTTTTGGCTTCTCTTGTCTGACCTTGAGGAGTACCTTGGTGAGGAGAGGCAGAGGAGGAAAGGCATATACTGTTAGGTTTTTCCAGCTGAAAGATAGAGCATCCACTTTCCATGCTCACTTGTGATAAGTCCTTGTGCAGAATCTCTGTAGTTGGCAGTTGTGAGGGGAGGCAAATAGGTCTATGTCCGGGCACCCCCACTTCCTTGTTATCATGCTGAAGACTTGTGGATCAAATTATCACTCGTGGGGATCCATTATGTTTCTGCTTAGTTCATCTGCCAGAGTATTTATTCTTCCTGGCAGGAATTGTGCTTGCAGATGTACTTGGTAAGTCAGTGCTGTGTTCCACAAGTTCATGGCTAGTCTGCAGAGGGGGTAGGAATGCATGCCCCCCTGCTTGTTTATGTACCACATGACTGTAGTATTGTCCGTCTTCATCAGTAGTTGTCCTGGATGAAGTATATCCTTGAAGGCTGTCAGGGCATTCTGAACAGCTAGCATCTCTTTTTGATTGATATGTAGATGCATTTGACTTGTGGACCATGTGCCCTGAATACATCTTCCTGCCATATGGGCCCCCCAGGCATAATCTGATGCATCTGTTGTCAATGTCTACCTGGCTGTGGGTAAGGTGAATGGCTGTCCCGTGTTGAGGTGACAGGCTTTTGCCCACCATCGAAACACCTGTTGCAGGCAGGGAATGAGGGTAACTGTTGTTTCCAGGCTGTGGCAATGTTGAGTCCAAACACTTTTTAGATACCATTGAAGTTTCCTCATATGCAGTCTTGCATAAGGAATTAGTAGTATGCAGGATGCCATGAAGCCCAAAGCCTGCAGAATTTTTCTTGCAGGTAACTGGGTCTTTGTTGCCAACATTTTGAAATAAGTAGTCAGTTGTCTGTGTTTGTCTGGAATGAGATAAGCCATCTGGGCAGTTGTATTTAAGCTTGCACCCAGGAATATTATCTCTTGAGAGGGTACGAGTTTTGATTTCTTTTTGGTTACTGTGTACCCTAGACCTGTTAGTAATCTTTTTACAAATGCCAGATGCTGTAGTAGGATGTCCTTTATCTCTGCTTGAATAAGGCAGTCGTCCAAGTAAGGATATATTTGTATTCCTCTTTGTCTACAGAATGCAATCACTGGTGCCAGGCATTTTGTGAAGACCCTGAGCACAGTAGATAAGCCAAAGGGCAGTGCAGAGAATTGGTAGTGCATTGAGCCAACTATAAATCTGAGGTATCTTCTGCATGATTGTCTGATTGGGACATGCAGGTATGCCTCTTTTAGGTCTAAAGTCAAAAGCCAAGCTTTCTTGCCCAGCATGGGCAGAAGCTGCTGCAGAGTTAACATTTTGAATTTTGGAATATCCAGGTATGTGTTTAGGATAGACAGGTCCAGTATTGGTCTCCAGGCTTTGTCCTTTCTGGGTACCAAGAATAGCCTTGAGTAAAATCCTTGTCCCTGCTCTTGCTGTGGCACTTGCTGAATGGCTCTCATGTCCATGAGAGATAATACTTGTTTTTGTGCCTCTGCCCATTGATTGCGTGGCAGGTTTGGCATACCGTGTGGCCTTGGCAGGGTGTGAAAGTGGAACCTGTAGCCTTGAGATATGATATTTAAGACCCATTTGTCATGGGTGATTATGTGCCAATTTTGTGAAAAAAGTGCTAGTTTTCCCCCCAAAGGAGCTGCCAGAAGATAAGTGCTTTGTGCTGGCAGGGGGAAGTCATTGAGACTGTTTCCTGTATGGCTGTGATTTTTCCTCTCCACTTTTGGAGGTAGAAGCACCCCATTGTTTAGGCCTGTACAAGCCTTGGGGCTGTGATCTGCCTCCGGGGCATCTGTATCTGCCTCTTTGTGGCCTGTCTGAAACTGGAAAGGACCAATTCTTTGTAGGCCAGTTCCTGCTAAATCTGGGAGGCTGTACCTGTAAGAAATCCTTCACTGTTTGCATAGATTTAGCTTTGTCCTCCATTTTCTTCAACACCTCTTCTGCTTTAACACCAAACAAGGTATCATGTTGTAATGGAGCATCTAATAGTTTTCCTTTAACATGATCGGGCAGATTCTGTTCTTTTAACCAAGCATACCTCCTAATGACAGAACCTGTAACTGCGGCCCTGCAGGAGGCCTCTAGAGAATCAAAACCACATTGCAAAGTATGCTTTCACACTTGTTCAGCTGCATACAATAAATCCTGCATTTCTTTGTTTTCTGCACATTCTGAATTTGCCAACATTTTCTGTTTAAGCAGTGACATAAGATATTGCTGATATTTAAGCATATGAAACTGACAATTTAAAGCTCTTACAGGCAAGGTAGCAGAAGTATAAATCCTTTTCCCCCATCTGTCCAGGGCGCTTGAATCCCTATCAGAGGGGATAGGGTTTTTTGCAGTGGAAGCCTTGACACCCTTGGGACCCTGAGAAATAGTTTCTGGGTCAGCAGCAGGGTTTTTCTAAAGAAATTTATGTGAATCAGGAACCCTGTAGTATCTGTCTGGCTTAACAGGAGCTGGTAGTAGAGAGTCAGGAGACAGACCGGTCTCTGAAAATACATCATCTACAATGTCTAAAACAGGAGGAATAGCAAGGGGCCTGTTCTGAGGTAATAAAAGGAAGTCTCTTAGCCTTTTCTTGGATTCTGAGTAATCTTGGCACTCCCAGTGGAAATGCTCCCTCATAGTATGCAGGGTCTCCCCAAAAGAATAATCCTCAGGAGGAGAGGCTGAAGGGATAGATTCTTCAGCATCAGAATCCTCATAGGGAGGAAGGGAATATTCCTGTTCAGAAGAGGAATCAGAGGAAATGGAAACCTGATCTGAAAATTCATATTCTATCTCTTGCCTAGGCCTCTTATCAGGAGGAGGATGGGAACCCCTGATCAAAGTACTTAGGTCTTCAGCCATTTTAAACATCTGTTTTTTAGGCATGGAGGCCTGTCCAGGAGAATGCTGTACTTGTTTCTTTGTCTTTAGAGCTGCTTTAGTCTTTTCCTTTGAAGCTGAAGTTGGTTTTACATATAACTGTGTAGGTCTGAAAAACACCCTCAGAAGCCAATGCCTGCTCAGTGGCTCCAGACCCATCTGAGGGAATAGTTTCCGAGTGCCCAATACCTTGAGTTTCCAGTGGCCTAGTCGGCTCCACGTGGGAATCAGAAGCGGTCTATGGATCTGAGGTAGCGGGCGTCAGGGGCTGCGAAAGCGCCTCACTGAGAACCGGCGAACTGGCGACAGGCCTAACAGAAGCCTCGTCATCGGTTTTTGACCTCGGATGCCTGTCCTTTTCTTTTTCTTTGCGCTTTTTATAAACTCCGGTAGTTGGCTGTTCCAATGGCATTATATAATTGAATCTTCTGCCAAAGTAATGAAATGCAAAATCGTACCGACGCTTAATAGTGCGTTGGTTAAATCTAGCACAAAACCGACAACTAGCAACGTCGTGGTCAGGGCCTAGGCAAGGAATACAGTAAGAATGAAAATCCTTACGAGGTATTTGCTTCCCACAAGAAATACTATTATTAACTTTTTCTGACATTGGTCTGGAGCAAGAAAAAAGTTTCCCCAATGGGGTACTTAGCTTTAATTAAGACTTCGGATCTGAAATTCGAATTTGAAAATCTCAGGAGTCGGCTGACCAGCACTTGTGAACTGCTTTTGCTTTGGGTACCACGCGGCAAGAAAGACTGAAGAAAATGGTGTCGGCTGCCTCTTTTATACCGATTGCATTTAATTTGTGAACACAAATACAGAATTAGCATTCCTTTCTAATACTAGTACTGCACTATTGCACCGTTGGCATCTGCAGATTTGTACTCCCTAATACTGTGAGCCAGGAGCAGCTGCACCATTTGCCAGTAATGCATGTCCCTGCTTACTGCATTTACCTTGGGTGGACCACTGCTTTCACCCCACCCTTGGTACTCCATGGGTAAGTAAAACAATTCTTTTCCCTTGTTATTGATACTGAATAATCAGTTAGTAACTTAGTACAAGATGCACACAGGAACATTACCAGGAACATTACCTGAGTTAGTACACATCCCTATAACAAACGCCAGAACAAGGGCCAAAAATGCAGACCATTAGTGACTACTACAGGCACTGCCCTAGCTAAGTAAAGCTGAGGTGATGACTAATAACTGTAGGTTTCTGCTGAAAGTACTGTTTACTTTTATTTTTTTTATATAAAATGGATACCACAGCAAAAGTCCTGCAATACTTTTACTTTCTGACTAAAGTATCCCTGATGAGTTAATTTCATAGAGTCATCAACTGTTTCCACCTGCACAATTTTACAGATTTCAGATAGATGGGACCTGTCAGCATGTGACATCTAGTCTTGGATATCTACAGTTAAATGTCATGGAAGAAGGAAACCTAGATTCAGTTAAGCTGATATTATGAAAAGCAAGAAAAGAAAGGAAAGATAGCTGGCTTTGAAGCCCACCTGGACATGAACATGGACCTCAGAAGCACCATGCAAGAGAGTACTCCACTATACATTTTGGTGGGAAAATAAAACATTGCTGTGTTGCCGAAACATTTTAATGTAGAAATGTTACTTAACGTTCAGCAAGAACAACGACAAAAGCAAGAAAGTGAACGTAATTCTTCAGCAAAGCTGTATGCATACTGCCATAAGTGTACCCTGCAACAGGATCAGCTGTAGAATCTTACAGTGGTGAGGACAAGCACAAAGCAGGACATATCACACATAGAAGTAACGGTGGACAGAGACACCGAAGGCAATGCACATTACTCAACTGTGCCATTTGTGCACAGAATAGAAGAATCATCTTTGATGATCTCGATGGTTGATTCCCAGACCAAGGGAAAAAAAACTAACACTCAAGCAAGTGAGTAGTGACAAAGACAAGAAATGAAACAGTGAAGGACTGGCACTTGTGAAAAGAATTCTAGCAGTGATATGCTGACAACAGTCCTTCACCAGTGTATGTGACCTGAAGGAGCACAATCAATATAAAGAACTTGACATTAGGTTAACAGTACATTTTGAAGTAAAATGGTTAGAGTACTGTAGTGCAGAGGGCTATGGACAATGTACATTTAAGCCAATAGGTTTAATTTAAACAAAGGGGGATTTCAGGCTGTCACATTTGTGATGAGGTGAGGTATTGCCAGCTATGCCAGTAGAAGTAGGGCAGTTGCATATGCCAGCACAGTCAGCTGGAATTTTGTAAACAATTGTATGTCATTTGTATACCAAATTGATTTGTACAGATGCTTGTGTTAAAAAAATGTGTTTGTAAAGCTATGTGTGTTAGAAATGTTCCAACAAAATGCCCTGCTGGACATAAAAAGAAATACACATGTATTATTGTAACTGTTTAAATTTATATGTTTTAACAGAGGATACTGGAAGAGAAGAAGTTAATCTCAATCCACCTCACTTTGAAAATAGTTTGAAATTCAATTACCTGGCTTAGGCTATAAAGATTGTATCTTGCAGTTCTCAATGCAGACAGAGACAAAAAGTCTGTACTAGTAAGCTTTCTGCATTGTCTTTGGGGTGAACTAATTGCTAGTCTGGAAGGGTGGACGTTTGAAATTGTTTTATGACCACCAGGAGCTGCAGCAGATCTTACCAAGGCTGTGTGTGCGTATGTGTGCGTGTTGTTGACACACATGCTAAATCCTGTCAGCTTCTAGGGGGTAGCATGGGAACCAGAAGTCAGATGATCAGATATATGTGATGTCATTCTGTAATCCATCACTAAAAATTATATTTTAATACTAGGTGAGACTGAAGTCTCATGGCTGTCTGTTTTTGGAACCTGACAGAGAAGGACCCCTCACCTATTTCATCTTGCCTTGTTCTAGTAAGTGACCAGGGAATAGTAATTCTTTCTTTATTATTAAATATATTTAAACTTTTCATTGTGGCTGGTCTTTTAGAGAATATTTTAATCTTTGAGATTACTTGTATATATTTGGTGACAGCTCTGGCTGCTCTTGAAAGCCTTGCTGTTGGTCAAGCTACCATTTGTGTTAATATTAATTTCACTCAGTATAATTGGATACCCTTGCAAGAGCCTTAGAGTAGCTGGCTTTGCAGTGTCTGATGGTGATGTAACTACATTGTAGTCTCAGCAGAAGGGAGCATAGCTAGTAAATCTGTGCCAGCCTTTCCCAGGTGTGTGTGTGTGTGTGTGTGTGTGTGTGTGTGTGTGTGTGTGTGTGTGTGTGTGTAAATCAAATCTCAGAGTGTATGTATCAGCTGTTTGCAGCAGGAACACGAAGCGCTGGTTTCACAGAGAGGGTGCTGGAGAACTTGGCTTGGACACTCAGCTGAGGTCTCAGCTCTAAAGCTGTGCCAGTGGGGAGTCTTGTTGGAGACCCGGAGGGATACAGATAGAGAAATCCAGACCTCAAGCTTTGTGTGTTCCCTGAGTGCTCTTGCATGAAAATGTGCTTGATGCAGAGAGCTGTGTCTAGAAGTAGTGGTTGTATCCATTTGTGTTCCACATGAACGTCCCTCTGCAGTGCCAGTGATGAGGATTCAGGCTCCTTGATTATTGGTCCAGAGAGAGGATATCACAACATTTAAGATCACTAGGTTCAAGTGCTATAGATGAATGGTACAGGTCACAAGTTACCAGACCTATACCCCCACCTCTGCCAAGAAGTTCCTCACTATGAAACTATAAATGCAGTTTATTTTACATTATTCCTTCCTTCTGTTTTTGGATGGTAAACATGGTATCAGAGGATCACACAGCATAGTGTATGCCATATGCCATCCACTTACTAATGTGTAGAAATAAGGGAATATAAACATGTAACAAAGTACTTTGAGTAATTGTGGCAGCAGTTTCTTTTTAAGCATACTTTTACTGATCCCACATAACTTTTGACTTAATCGCTGTCCCATAACCCAAATTCTATGTGCCTCTAGCAAGGTTTTCTGAATGCTTTCACTGCATTCCACTCCAATCCTAAATTATAGCCAGCAGACCGACATGTGGTCCAGGTACTTAACTCTTTCCCTAAACAGCTGGAGTTCTTTGCATACTCCTTGCTTTCAATAATAAGCATGACTGATGAATTACAGTTGTGGCTACTCCTGTTCTTTGTTAGCTCCTGTGAAATGGTTAAGCATTTCTTGTGTTCATATCTTGATTGTCCTCTCAATGGTATGCATGTGTTAGCCCTTGTCATCCCTTATGGGAGGATAACTGTCATTGCAGGTGCTACACCACTTTAACGCGTACTTGGCTAGTACTACCATCTCAGTACTATTCCTTTACATGCCATCCTACTGGGGTTACAGTGGTTATAGAACAGTTTCAAATGTCCTTTCTGCTGTTAACAAAGGCCCTAGCTTGTCACTTGACTTTGTGATTGCAAATTTTCTTTATTTCTACACCATCCAGCCTATTTGTCTTTGTAATTTGAGTTTTGTTAAATTTATTCCACACAACTACTCTTCTGTACTCAAATGCAGTACTAAAATCGTTCATATTTTGAACAACTTCCCTACCATTTTGTGCTCTAGTATCATCCATGGAGAGTCATGGTCACTTACAGTATTCCATGATACAAAATAAATGATGAGGATTCCATTCATTCATCCATCTTCATTGCAGTTATACCTTCACAGTCTGCAATGTTGACCACTATCAGTTGTTTTCTATACACACTGCTCTTTTTATTTGTCTGTCTGCAGATCATCCATCCATGTTTACATACTAGTCTCTTCTGTAGAGCAGCATGATAGACAGTACTGAAATACACTTTACTCTCCTGTTTCACTCCTTACAACCCCAACATACCCATTTTCTCCATTCATCTTCCCACCCAAACTTCCCTACTCCATTTCATTTGCATTAAGTTAACACCGTCAATTATCTTTGGCTTGAAACTTTCCTGGTTTTCTCATTGATGCCTTATTATCAGAATAGAATCCCATTAAAATACAACTAAAACCTAACCTTTCAAATCAATGTATGCCCTCCTCTATATCTACAAAATAACTGCCACTGTTATCTTCAGGGTGCCATATCGTCAAACCATTTTCCTTCATTCAGAATCCAATGCACTTCAACCAGTTTAAACCAATACTTGAATAGTTTTATTGGCATTTACAGATACATACGTTGTTTTGTGACACTGCTCATCCCTACCTCTATATATAGGCTCTGAACCTGCTTTACACCCCACCTCTTAACTACAATATTAGCATTTTTTGCCCTAACTTATTCCTTCTCTCACCTCTATTTCTTTATATTTCTAAACACAGATACGGTAAGAAAAAAAGATACAGTAAAATATACGTTAAACTATACACTGAGAACAGCTATAATAAGTAAATCATAATGGGAATCAAAGAAGGAGAGAGGAAGTGAGTGCGGTGAGGAATATGGATAGAAGTGGAAGAGGTGGACAATGAAACGATTATTTTCTCCTAATGAGTATAATGAAGTGCGAATGTTAAGGAAGACGGTGAAGTAGACTGATGTCATTAACACTTCTGTGGTGTTTCCTGCCCGAGGGCACTGACACTTGCCTTGTACATGCAAGAATTTTTTTGAAATGAAATCTGAATTTGGTTAGACATATTGAAAAAGATTCCGATAGTTTAGGTCCACTAGAGGAGAATGCATGGTTAGAGCAGCAGAGTTTGGTTAATTTTTGTCAGTGGATTAGGAGATGATTGTGCATGACTTCTGAGATTATACGAGGTGGTTGTGTTGCGGGTTTTTCTGTAGGAGGTGAGAATGACTTTGGATCTAGGGTTTTCTTCCTCTTCTTCTGTGTGTGTGTGTGTGTGTAAGTGTGTGTGTGGGGGGGGGGGTGAAATGCCTTAACTTACTGAAAGTTGTTTATAGGGTTTTAGCATTTTTCTTTGACACTTCAGCAGTTATGAGTAACCTGTATTCTAATTGTTTTAGTTCATAGGTAAGTAATAGCATTTGCAGGTCATTTTAAGCCTAGCCAATTTCCCTTTAAAGGTGAGAATCACCATTACAGGTCATTTTAAGCCTAGCCAATTTCCCTTTAAAGGTGAGAATCAATCCTTGTACTTTGTCTGTCAGGTTAACACCTTAACTATTTTACCAACCCCCAACGCCGCCACCTTGTAATATTATCTTGCCAGCTGCAGCTCTTCTGCAATAAGAACCTGACATATTTCCTGATATCTGTGAAGGGTGTAAAAAAATTATTTCCGTTTCTAACACATGGTAAAAGCACACGTTCACACTTTAGCTGTGCTCATAATGTACGACTGCCTACTGGAAACAATATACAGTTTAAACAGTAATGATGTAATTCTGGAGAAGCACACTAGAGGGCAGGCCAACACAAAGAAGTGTCTGCTTAAATTTATCGCTCTTAAATTCAGTAAATTGTACGCTCAGACCTTGATTCTTTTAATGTATTGCTTGTTTAAGCTGCTATTACTTTACGTTGTGTGCAAATAGTTTTAAACTGTCGACCTGTAGAAAAAGTGGTTAATAAGTGCAATGCAGGCAGTACGTCTTGCTTAGTACCACCATGTGTATAACAGTAGTTTTGTTGAAATGGTCCTGTTAAAAGGAAATCTAAGGCCTTTAAGAATCATGCTAAACAGTACTGACAGCCAAAGGGGCCAAGATGAAAATTTCACTGAGTGTTCTTATTAGCATAGGTGAAAATATGCTTTCTTTTATGCCTGCAGTTATATATACAGTAAACAAACAGATTTATGTATTATCATGTGTAGTACAGTTATGAAGGGGGACTCAGAAAACCAGAACAATCTGATTGATAAACAAGGATTGTGTAAAATTTTCAGGTTGCACCTAAAATAAGTTCACTCCCCAGGTCCAAAATGGCATAAAAAAGTATAAAACATTTGTTCAGCTTCCATATAAAATACATTCACTCCCTGACTCCAAAATAACTTCAAAAAAGAAAAAAAAAAAAGAACATTCATAACGCATGCTGCGTTGTGCACTGAAAAAAATTCCCTCTGAGAGACAGGGAAAGAGTTCAAACTTTGCATATAGTGCACTTGAGATTGAGGGTGAATCCCTAACAGTAGCTGCGAGGCAGAGGTCTTTCCACATCTGTATAATGCGTTACTTGGCACAATAATTTTAGCTAGATAAATGATTAGACAGATACCAATAAACACGACGTTCCAGGATTGCAAAAACAAAGATCTTTGCCTTCAGACCTACCTTGATTATAAGTATAAAAGTTTCTATCTCAGAAAACAGTCTACTATCTAAGGGACATCCCTTAGTGAGCTTTGTTTCAAATGCTTTGAAAATTAAAGCCCTGGCATAGCTAATGCTGTTACTAAGAGGTAAGGATGCAAATTTGATTTATATCATATTGATCAATCTCAAAGCACAGTGGATCACGTGCTCTGAAGAATTTCAGTAATACGTTTATTACACATCCAAGCAACATGTAGAACTAAAGCTGCGAGTTGTTAGTGAACTTTGCCTTCCAAGTTTTGTTTGTCATCTTTCTACTCACTTATTGTGTGACTTTGAGCAAGTGACTTTACCAGACAGTGCTCCAAGGTCAGCAGTGTGATAAGGTTTATGTGTTAGCAAACAAAAAAAAAAATCAAAAATACATTTCAAAAGTCCAGTAAAGTCTTTAAAGGCCATACCAACTTTTGAATTAATGGACCAATCATACATTTTTATACTCTTGTACCCTTCCATTACACATCTGCTACCAGGACAGTAGCTTTATCCCACCTCATGTTCTGTTCTGAGAGGCAGCACTTCTTTCATCCTACAATAATATTCTAGAATATTCTGTTTCTTATTAATGCAGTACTTTTTATTCTGGGAAAGATAGGTGTCTTAGGAATTTAATATGCTAGTGTTTTCTTAGTGGATATTACCTACTCATTTTATCAACCACAGACTAAAAACCCAACAAAGCAGTGGTCAGGTATATAGAATGGAAATCTGATTGTAGAAACATCATCACTTTGTCGAGTAGTTACAAATTGCAAGCTACGGAATACTGTGCTAGTATAATAAATGCTGTTGGGAAATGCATTTTGCAAAAGTAACAACAATCATCTTATGGAATGCAGAATGATCATACGTTCCATCTCCTCCTACGTCATTACAGTTCAGTTTGCTTATCTGAAACAGTAAGGAATTCTTGGTATTTGCCTTCATTGTCTTGTGTGAGGGGAGTGAGCACAGCACTTGAAGACTGCATGAGCAGTTTGTTGATCTGCTTATTTACAGGTAGATAAACTTGATTAATGACTGCCCTTTTCTGTTATGATCTAGCTGCAAAAGAGTTAAACTCCAAAATAGATAAAAATCACACTGAGAAACTACTTAAATACTCACAGATGGTATTAGGTCCACCTTTAAAAATATATTTACATTCAAAAGAAAAAAATCATAGGCATATCAGTACCATGTCCTTTAAAATAGGAAATCTTGAATAATGCCACCATCTCGACCTGAGATCCAGCTAATTGTATTATCACACTATATAAAGTTGTCACAACACCAGAGCATTTACTGGGGACCTCTGATGAGACTGTTTTTCTGAGTTCTCTAGTGAAACTTGATAAAGTAGATTGTGTTTTGATAACATGTTCAAGGCAGTTCCTGAGCCTTGTTAACAACATGGAAGAGACTCTTGAGGAACATAAATGTGAACACTGTGGAATGAACATTTATTTACCCTTGTGTTAGATTTAAATGTTTTGCTTACCATTCTTACGCTAATGTTTCAATATGATCTCTGATTCTGGCTAATCAGTTTATAGAGTAATTCACAGATCCAGCCGTCCATCCTCAACCCCTTTTTCCTATGGGGTCGAGATGCCACTTCAACAGTGACAGTCATCTAGAGCCAAAGTTCACACTGACAGTTGGCTAGCCTCATGGTTGCTCTTCCATACCACATGCTTGCACACAGTCACACTTACGTCCAGTACCACCTATTGCATGTCTTTGGAATGTGGCAGGAAACCCATGCAAACAAAGGGAGGAC
Organism: Protopterus annectens; assembly: GCF_019279795.1. Classification (NCBI taxonomy): domain Eukaryota; kingdom Metazoa; phylum Chordata; order Ceratodontiformes; family Protopteridae; genus Protopterus; species Protopterus annectens. The sequence goes on along the minus strand of NC_056747.1, from coordinate 535,822,633 downwards.
ATACAAACTCCACACAGAAGGCAGCCCAGCCGAGAATTGAACCAGGGAACCTGTTAATACGAGGTGACAACGCTATCTGCTGCACCAGTGTGCCTCCCTAAGATTAACTCACAGATAATGAGTTTGATTCGTAGTACAATTGGTACCATTTTACATCAAATAGTATAGTATAGTGCTGAAACCATGAAATGAGAGACTATATCTTGGTAGAGGATAACAAATAACACCATGAAGCCCCAACAATGTAAAAGGAGTTGGAAAGCAAATCTCCATACCTGATGATAAATGAATTCAAACCACAAACAAGTTTAATCACAAAGAGTTAAGCACTTTTGTCCCATTCAATACAGGGACTTCTTCAGAGCTAAAAACTCTTCCATTTACAGGGTCTATAAATAATGTGTGAAATTAAAAAAATCACCTGACATCTTAATTAATAAGACTGGCCAGGCAACTTAACGTTATATTACACCATTTATTAAAAACTGGTATTATAGCAGGTAGGCAATAAAAAATATTAAATCACAAAACTATTACTGGCCAAATTACAATCAAGTATTTTTTTTTTATATTGGCAGAGCAAGTATAAGAAAAAAGTGTATATATGTATATAGTAATGTATAAAAACAGGAAGTTAAAGCTTGGCTGCCCTTAATTTAAGTACACTATTAAGGGGCATCATATCATTCAGACATGGGGGGGGGGGGCTACTAGCATCTGATCTTATTTGCCATATAAGTTCATTAACCTCAAATTTATTTTCCCAAGCACCACCCCTATGGTAAAGGGAACCTGCTCTAAAGTAAAAAAACAAAAACTTTTTATTTTCTACACAATTCAAAGTCTGTAAAAGGCATTATTCTCATTCTGTTTTTAAGCAGTAGTAATGCTCATATATGTGCTTCTTTAGAGCATGTTCATTCTTGTCTGTATAAAATGAATGACAATAAGGACAAGAAGTGAGATAGACAACACCAATACAGTTAAAACCGTGAGTACTAATTAGTTTAAACTCAAAAGAAACAGTATTTAATTTCAAATTGTACCTACACCAATCATAACTGATTACTAGGCTATCTAACCAGAGGTCATTTTAAGCCTAGCCATTTCAACCCAGTGTAATACCACAGAAATACTACTCAATACCCAAGACTGCTTTTAGTGATGACTGCTGGAGAGTTGTGGGCATTATCCCTGGTAAGAATTTATGGTGCCTCATCCACTCATCCAGGTTCCTCCTGAACAGTGTCATAGAGGTGCTCTGTTTCACATAAATCAGTAACCTGTTTCAAAGATGTGGCAGTCGCTGGGAGATAAATCTGTCTCTCTAGCATGTCTTATTTAAGTTGCAGGCCTGTTTAAGTCAATGGAACCGGTAGCCCTAGACCCATTAGCTTTATGGATATACAGTAAGCTCATTAGAGAGACCTGATGGCTTAGTGGCTAAGGCCTTCGCCCCCCAAAGCACAAGGTACAAAGTTCGATCCTGACCTCTGACCAATGCCTGTTTGGAGTTTGCATGTTCTCCCTGTGTCTCTCTGGGGTTTCTCCCATGTCCGAAAAACATGCTGATTGTTTCCATCTCAAACTCACCAATGAATGGAGCTGTGGGCAGCAGCACAGACTCTACATGGTGCCCTATAGGGGGAAGAGTTGTACAGCCCAACCACTTTGGACATCTACTGAGGTGCGCAATATCCTCAAGATAGGAGAACACGGATCATAGACTGCGTGCCATGGCAGGGCTAGCCACTCGATGGTGTAAAATATGGTTCTAGGTGATTCGGTCATGTTGACTCATGCCACCAAAAATGGGTAGTTTATTTTATTTATTTATTTAACATTTGTTTACCAGGAAAATCAGACTGGACACATGTCCATTTTCAGCAGAGGCCTGGGGAGAAAAGCACCATGAGTGACAGTAAATTTTCATGCACACATTACAATAATCAATAAAGTAAACAAAATGTAGTATACATAAGACCATACAAATATGTTACATCTTGACAACAAAATCTGGGTTGTGAACATAGCTAGAACTGTTTGTAGGTATGACTTATGTCAAGATATTAGGTTAAGACAGGGCAGTAGGAACAAAGGATTAAACATCGGGGAGAAGTTGGATATGTTTTGGGTATACTGTGATGTATCCGAGCACTCATGAGGGGTTAGTACAGGAACATAGCCACTTATTTTTTAGATAAGATGTAAGTGATGGAGAAAAGTGGTTAGTGGATGAGATTGAGAGAATGGAGTTATGAAGGGAGTTCCATATATGAGATATATAGTTGGAAAATAAAGATTCTCCTGCAGTGTTGTTGGCCTTGGAGACTGTAAGTTCTTGTTGTTAGAGCAAAGTGGTCTGCTGGAACTGTAAGGAAGGATGCGATTTTGTAGTGCAGGGGTTCAAGTTGGTTGTGTTACAGTTTTGTGAGTTAGAGAGAGTTGGTTGTAAAGATTAATGTTGGGAAGCTCAAGCCAGTCTAGTATCCTTAAAGCTGTACAATGATGTTTTCTATATGGGCAGCCAGATGCAAACTTAGGAATTTTATTATAACATGCTTCTTGCTTAGATAAGTCAGTTTTCCTTAGATTAGTTAAAATTGGAGAGGTGTAAAGTAGAGTGGAGAACAGATGGGTTTGTAGTAATGTAACTCTGGCCATTGTGGTCAGGAACCTTTTGTGCCTATATAGACTTCCAAGTTTCTTATGGACTTTTTTATAGTTAAAGAGACATGTAAGTCAAATTGTAGGGTATTGTCTATTTCCACTCCAAGAAGCTTTGTATGGATTGTTGGGAAGATCACAGTATTGTCTTTGGCTATTATGTTAAATGTTGGGCATGAGGTAGATGCCTTGTTAGGTTGGAAGAGTAATAATTTAGTTTTGTTTGGGTTCAGGATTAGATGGGCATTGGCTAACCATGTTTCAACAGAAGTGAAAGATTCCTGTGTTTGACAATGAAGAGTTGATAGAGAAGTGGCAGCACAGATAAGTTTTGAATCATCTGCATACTGTATTATAGAACCATGTGGAGTAGCTGTGTGTAGATTATTAGTAAAGAGGGAGAAAAGGAGAAGGCCTTAATATAGATCCTTGTGGGACAACAATGGGTAAAGGAAGGCATGGAGATAGCTCACCCTGCCACAGAACAGATTGTTGATGGCCAGATAAATAGTCATGAAACCATGCTGTGGCAGACTGTGAGAAGGATAGTTCAGTTAGTACTGTGAAGACTGGTAGAGATGGGTGAAGGCTGCCAGCCTAGCCAGATAGAATTTTATACATCATTTGTAAATATGAATGTTGAACTTAAAACAATGTGGCAACATTGCCATCTGCTGTAAAGAAAGCGAAGTCCAACATTTCTTGTTGGTCCTTTGAAATTAAAATTATTTCATGACTACCTTTGATGTTTACAAGTCGGCTCCAGTCCGGCTAGATGAAGGCTTCCTGCCTATTCTTTTAAGGCTAAAGTTAATGACCAGAATTTACATATGGAATGTCCTTTATTGCTCTAAGTGTAAAAGAATGTAAATGCAGTTTCTGTTAGCCTGAAAACACCAGGAAAGTGTGAAATGATGTAATGTTTTATCAGAACTGCAGTTTCAAACAGAGAGAACCAGAGATTATTGAGCATTTTTGTCTTACTATCAAACTCACAGCACTGCCTGTTGCTCTATGTAAGTAAGTTATTTTAGAAGTGTGTTTTCTTGTAGATAGCTAGAAGCTAGAAATATTAGACTGTGTTTTTCTGTGATGTCAGAACTGTACTACTGATTTATTTTAAGTATTTCTGTGTGATCTCTGAACTTTTGACTAGCACTGATTGTGTAGTAGAAAGTATTGTCTTGTGGTTTTAATTATTTATTATTAAATATTTTAAAACATTTTAACTGTGGCTGGTTTTGTGTAGAGATAAGCTCTAGGGTACAATGCATATTTATCGAGTGTCCAGGTCACTCCAGATAAGCTTTGACTGTTTAGTCACATCTACCAATTGGATAATAACATTGCACAGTAATAATTGGACACCCTTTCAAGGGCCTTTGAGTAGCTAAGTATTAGCTGGGTGGTAGCAAGTGGTACTAGCATATAGTCTGGGTAAAAGGGGCACAGCTGGAGAACCTGTGTCAGCCTTCCCCAGGAGTGTCTGTGTGGTTGTAAAAACTTACTTCAAAGTGTGTGTCAGTTACTTGGGCAGGGACATGAAGCACTGATTCGACAGAGAAGGTGCTGAAGATTTTAGCTTGCCCAGCTAGGCTGAGATCTGGACCCCATAGCTGTGCCAGTGGGGAGTCTTATTGGGGACCTGGGGAGCAAGGGAGCGACCAGCCCCGGACTGACTGTGATCTCTGTGTGCTCTTAAGGAAGATTGCACTTTACTGTGTGTATTCGTTATCCTTTCCTCATATATGAGATGCCCTCTCTGGTGCTAGTGGTGAGGATTGAGGCTCCTTGATTGCTGAGCCAGGGCATGGGCGTCACAAGTACATCTATTAGTTTGGAATGGGAGACCATATCAAAAGCTTTTGATAGGTCTAGAAAGATGGCAGATATGAAGTTGTTATTCCTGTGATGGTTTATGCTATTAGTGAAGGATAAGAGAGCTGTAGTGGTACTATGTGATGGGCGAAACCCATGCTGAGTGTTTGCGAGAAGGTTATTTGTTAGTAAGAATTTCATGACCTGGAGATGAATACATCTTTCGAGTAGCTTAGAAAGAGGTGAAAGAATAGCAATCGGCCGATAGTTTGTCAGTTCTGTGGAAGGTCACCCTTTATGAAGTGGGATTACATGGGAAATTTTCCACAGTTGAGGGACCTTGTTTTCAAGAATGGATCTATTTATAAGAATTCATACTGGAAAGGCTATAGATTCAGCTGCAATTTTGAGGTATTCACTGGGTAAGTTATCTACAGCAAGTGTAGTACGTTTTAGTTTCTGTAATAGTTTCTTTATAGTGGCTGTAGGAACTGGGGAGAAAGAGAATGAGGCATTGCTAGTTGTAGACTTGGCTGGTTTAGTATCAGGAGTAGGAGTTTGCTGTTTGGAAAGGGCAAATATAGATTCAGTAAAATGTTTGTTAAAAGTGGTAGCTATGCTATCAGAATTGTTGTGGATGTTTGGCATTTGTGTAGTAAATTTTCCTGGGTGAAGGATTGAGTTTATAGTTGGCCAGAATTTTTCAGTTTTTTTTTTTATATGTGTTTTGAATGTTATGATATAAATTTATGTTATCCTGTTTTATTTGTTTTTTTTTTTTTTTGCCTTATTTCTAAGTTCCTGGTAATGTTATTTAGAAACTACTGTGTTAGTCTTATGCCATAGTTCCCAGGCTTTATCTCTAGTTTTCAGAAGGGCCATAGTGTCTCTGCTTAGCCAGGGGGCATAGTTTGATTTTACTCTGATGGTTCTAACAGGGGCATGTGCATTTAATATAGCTAAGAAAGACTTATTAAAGTGGTTCACTGCATCATCTAGATCAAGGTATTTGAGTGGAGTCCAATTACACCTTTGTAGGTCAGCTAGGAAGTTGTCAAGATTAAAGTTATGTTTTTTCTCAGTTGTTTAAACATAGCAGGTTTTGGTGGGAATATATGTTGTATAAGAAATGTGGGTAGGTGGTCGCTCAGACCATCAGGAAGGCAACCTGATTGTAATGAGTGAGAGGAATTATTTAATAATACCCAGTCCAAGGTGGATTGTTTTTTTTTACTAGCTTTATCTATTTGGGTAGGTTCTTGAATAGTTTGTGTAAAACCATGCAAGTTTATGTGATGGATGGGGTGATCTGTATCACATGCAAACCAGTCTAAATTAAATTCACCCAGTATGAATGTCTCCTGACTAAGGGTGCAAACTAGTCTAAATTAAAATCAAAACCAAAAATAAAGACTTACAAGGAGTGTCCAAATAGAGGTCGGAAACCAGGATTCCTTCTTAAAAGGATCTTTTATTGAAAATCACAAAACACCAATAACGCCAAACCAATCTATACGTTTTCGACAAAGGCAAGTCTTCATCAGAAAGTGATCTTAAACAAGAAACAGAACATTTAAATAGCCATTCAATATCATGATTCAATTAATCCAATTAAAATCTGACCAATAAAAATCTCTAGTACTGAAATGTCTATTCAAACTTGTTTAACAGTACTATTTACGTAAAAGTTTGTAAGTACAATAAGTAAAATTTTTAATACACAACATAATTATTCAAAATACATATAAATTAGTTAAAAATTGTATCTTCCCTTTATATATATATATATATATATATATATATATATACGAAGTTACTATAGCAGTTGTTTAAAAATAGTTTGAAGTTTAAAAAATCTAGCCCTAATTCCATATTTCCATAGCCACCTTGTGGCTAAAACCTAAAACCACAATTTAGCAGCCCTTAATTTAAGAACCGAGGAAATGGAAATCATGTCATTCATACCAGGTAACTTGGTGGAATCCAAATAATCTGCCAGTACAACTCTCTATATTCGAGTTTGGCTTCCAACATGCCACCTCTTATTTCCTTATTGAATTTTTAGATTATTTAAAAAGTTCCACCGCTTTTTTAGATTTCACTTATAGTTATAATTCAGAAACCCTCATTTATTTGGATGTTTTCATTTCCAAAAAAGCTGATGGCTTCTCTTCTTGTATTTACCGTAAGGAAACATTCTCCAACTCTTACCTACATTTTAAACAATTATTTGAGTTTGGTATACAGAATAAGGCTAGGGCATATTTAAAAAGAGCGGGTACTTTCAAATGTGGATCCTGCTCACAGTGCCCCTATATAGCTAATAAAACTAGCATTTACATTACAGCAAGAGACAAGGAGATTACTAGTGACAGTTTCTCTAACTGTAATACTTATGGTGTGGTTTACATTGCTATATGTAAAATGTGTAGTTCTTACTATGTTGGAAAAACCGAGAGAAAGTTAAAAAAACGTATATACGAGCATTTGTATGAAATAAAGAAACAAAATAGTAAAAATGCCCTTTTTAGACATACTTTGATTTGTTCCCAGGCTACATTTCTTTTCTTTGTCTTGGAAATTATTTCAAAGGAAATAAGAGGTGGCATGTGGGAAGCCAAACTCGAATATAGAGAGTTGTACTGGCAGATTATTTTGGATTCCACCAAGTTACCTGGTTTGAATGACATAATTTCCATTTCCTCAGTTCTTAAATTAAGGGCTGCTAAATTGTGATTTTAGGTTTTAGCCACAAGGTGGCTATGGAAATATGGAATTAGGGCTAGATATTTTAAACTTCAAACTATTTTTAAACAACTGCTATAGTAACTTCGTATATATATAAAGGGAAGATACAATTTTTAACTAATTTATATGTATTTTGAATAATTATGTTGTGTATTAAAAATTTTATTTATTGTACTTACAAACTTTTACGTAAATAGTACTGTTAAAGAAGTTTGAATAGACATTTCAGTACTAGAGATTTTTATTGGTTAGATTTTAATTGGATTAATTGAATCATGATATTGAATGGCTATTTAAATGTTCTGTTTCTTGTTTAAGATCACTTTCTGATGAAGACTTGCCTTTGTCGAAAACGTATAGATTGGTTTGGCGTTATTGGTGTTTTGTGATTTTCAATAAAAGATCCTTTTAAGAAGGAATCCTGGTTTCTGACCTCTATTTGGACACTCCTTGCAAGTCTTTATTTTTGGTTTTGATTGTCGTTTGACTTGCTTCCATCTTTTGGTTTGGTTCTAAATTAAAATCACCCAGTATGAATGTCTCCTGACTAAGGGTACAAACCAGTCTAAATTAAAATTGCCCAGTATGAATGTCTCCTGACTAAGGGTACTACTTGCCCAGTGCAATAGATATTCTATAACTGGGACATTATTTCCAGGTGGGATATAGCAGTGAATTATATTAAGTGTTTTTCTTGAATTTATGGTTATTGTGGTATAGATGATTTCTGCACTGTCCAGTTGTGCGGTTTTGCATTCAAGGAAAGTTAAAGTGAGATGGTCTTTAAAGAGGACAGCAACTCTGCCTCCTCTTTTGTTAAGTCTATCCACCCATAGTATGGAGTAACCTGGGGGGGTAGTATTTCATTATATTTTGTACTTGGTTTTAACCATGTTTCAGTGATTATGACTATGTCTGGGGAGTATGTAGCTAGAGTGGCATTGAGGATATCTAATTTGTTGGCTATGCTTCTAATATTAATGTTCATTAGCAATAGGTCTGATTTTTTTCTGTTTAGGATTGGAAGTGTAGGGGTGTTGAAACTAGAGTGATTAGATGGGTGAGTGTTATCAGAGAGTGGGCCAGGGTTTGGGTGGATTTCACCACTACACAGTAGCCTAGAGGCAATGTTGGTAAGTAGTTTCAGTCATTTGATAAGTTCATTGTTGAATAACTGAGGATTATAGTGACTATCTTTAGTAGGTATTAATTTAAATGGAAAATACTGGAGGCTAGTAATATTGACAACTGTAGCACTGCTGGTGAGGTATGTACATGGAGTAGTATGGTAAGGTGGGTTTGTGGTGTGATGAAAAGTGGGTGTCTGGAATGTGTTGTGGTGATAAGTAGTGAGGTGAGGTAGTAATATGAATGTAGTAAGAAGTGATAGGTGAAGCACAAGCATGGTATAGGTCTAGGAGGAGGAAACATGATAACAGGAAGTGTCTCTAATTGGATGGATAGAGTGAGGTAGTGTCTGCCTAGTGCTCAAGAGTAGAAGCACTGGGGGTGGGTGGGATATGGGGGCAGGGTAGGGGAGTGGAATGAGCCCAAAGGGCTAACAGAGCAGGCAGAGCAACCCCAGCAGGAGGGATTCCAAATAGAAAAGAAAAAAACAATCAGGAGCCAGGAAATGTAAGTAAGACAATACACTATGCTAGAGCTTTTCAGCTTACAGAAACCAAATGTTGCTAGCAAGCTCTTTAAGGATGAGTAGATCTAAGGGAATTAGGACTGAACTAAAGGTTTGTTTTGGAATAGTTTTAACCTTAGACTCTGGAGCTCACCTGTTTGTATACAGAGGGAATAAGGAACTTGTACAATTAGTAGAGTATGTTCCTACCTAGTGGCCGACTTCATTAAAGCTCTCCAAGTTAGAAGCTGAGTTGAGCTCAATGCATTCACAATGATGGTCACAAAGTAAGAGAAAATTGTTAAAAATAATTCATTGACATTCACCTAATAATTCTGCTGGAAGGCTTGTGTTTAAAAGTTGAGATTTCCCAGGGCTGATTTGAGTTTTTGCTGAAAATTTGTTTCAGAACTGAAGGTGCAGGGGGGGGGGTGTGATCCCGAGGCTTGTGGATGGCCCGAGCAAACTGCAAAGAGAAAAAATAGACAGAGTGTGAGCAGAAAGTGAATAGTACAGTTCTAGGAGAAACTAAGAGAAATGGAGACAATTAGGAAAGTAGAGGATATTAGTCAGGGAGTGATAGAAGGATTATCAGAATCAGACAGAGAGTTGGTACAAGAAATGGTACAATAAGTAGGTATATAGATAAATGTCCAGGGAAGAGTAAAGAATCCCAAAGAAAAGGAAACAGTGCCTAGGCAGATCATTACAGGCACATTTAACAATGTAGTAAGTCTAATAGGCTAAAGTAGCACCATAGTTAGGTAAAACACTGGTTAGAATGTGTAACAAATGCTGTGTTTCTGCTTTTCAAATACCAAATAAACAAACAACTGTATGTTTCTGCTTACAAAACTAGTTAGAACTGTAGTTAGACGAGAAGCAGATTAGAGTTTGCAACAAACACTGTTATTGCTTTTCAGATACCAAATCAACAAACTGTCTGTTTCTCCTTACTAACAGCAGATATGTTTCTGCTAACTAATACAATAGAAACTGTACCAGTTATAGTTACTGGTGATAAGTGGGTGTTGAGGACCCAGCCTACTCTGACCCATGCAGTATGTACCTGCCATAAAGCCCAGCAGCCCTGGGTCAATAAGCTACTTGCTGGCCGGTGTCTAGTTGCCCAGCCTGGGTTACCTAGGATAGCTCTGTTGATTGAAAGCTGGATGTAAAACCAACCGACCTGCCACACATGAACTGAGAATTGCTACGCTTAATGTAGGTTCACTGACAGCATGCAGCTTGGAAGTGGATGACATGATGATATGGAGGATGGTGGAATCGTATGTACCCAAGAGACGAGATGGAAGGGCAGTGCAGCAAAGCCACTTGGCTTGGGATCCAGAGTCTACTACTCAGTTGGAGGGCAGGCTAGAAATGGTGTAGGAATTGTGGTGAGAGAGAGGCTTCAGAAGGCAGTAAGGGATATCATCAGAAGTAATGACATACTCATGGCAGTCAGACTCCAGTGTAATGACAGCGCAGTATTTATAATCTCAGCCTATGCCTCACAGCAGGGTTGTGATAGTGAGGAAAATAGTGCATTCAGACAGCAGTTGCAGGACCTACTAGATAAAGCAGGACAACATGAATTGGTGTTGATAATGGGTGACTTGAATGCACATATCGGGACAGACAGAACAGGATATGAGGATTGCATGGGTCCACATGGGTGGGGCAACAGGAATAAAGAAGAAGCAGCCATTCTAGACTTCTGTCTGACAAATGGATTGATAGTAGCCAACACATGATACAGAAAGAGAGACAGTCACAAGATCACATGGAAGAGTAGTCAACATGCAACTCGGGTAGACTTCCTCCTAGTAAGGAAAAGACACTGGGGTAGAATCCATGATTGCTAAGTCATCCCATCCCCAGTGAAACAGTCGGCCCACAGCATAAACCACTAGTTGCCACAATCAGTTGCAAGCAGTGGTCAGAGAAGGCTCTAAGGTCAACAGAGACCAGGCTGAAGATCTGAAAGTTGATTGGAGAGAAAATACAACAGTTCAAGGAATTACTCAGGGCTCTAGCATTCCAAGAAGAGGATGAAATAGGCAAAGATGAAGAAGAATGGCAGTGCCTAAAAACAGCATGTGTTAGGACTACAGAAAAGTTATGTGGCCGAGCCAGGTATGGAAATAAGGTACATAAGGAAAGCTGGTGGTGGAATGCAAAAGTCCAGGAAGTCATCAAAAGAAAGGAATGCAGGAAGAAGTGGGAGATAGAAAAGACTGACCAGGCTAGAAAGAATTATTGGCTGGCTAACAAAGAAGCTAAGAAAGAAGTTGCAGTAGCAAAGAATAGGGCATCGGAGACACTATACCAACGTCTGTAAAGTGACTCAGTAAGGGGCACAAATAAACTATATCAGGTTGCAAGGCAAAGGCAGAAAGATAAAAAAGGTAGTCGGACACCCTTCATAAGGGATGCCAGCAACAACCCACTCACCAGTCCAGAGGACAGCAAAGGCAGATGAAAGGAGTACTTACAACAGCTTCTGAATGAATAAAACCCCAAAGAAGGTGTGCTGCCCCAGAAACAGCCTACGATATGAGAAGAAGAGGAGTCCACCCTAGAAGAAGTAATAGCACTAAGGAAAATGAAGTCAGGGAAAGCAGCAGGCTTAGATGAGGTCACAGCAGATATGATAAAGATGCTGGGTGAGATGGGGGAGAAATGGCTCCTGAGGGTACAAATAGCAGTGTGGAGAGAAAGATGTATCCCAGATGACTGGAGAATATACATACTCATGCCAGTGTACAAGAACAAAGGGGACAGCCACAACTGTGGGCAGTACAGAGGCATCAAACTCCTATCACATTGCATGAAAGTTCTGGAGAGGGTGATTGATAAATGGATATGCAGAGTAGTAGAATGTAAGATGGAAGATGAGCAGTTGGCTTCAGATCACAATGCAGCACAACTGACCCAATGTTTGCATTGAGACAGATACTTGAGAAGAAGCTAAAGATGAGGAGAGAGTCCAACTGGGCATTCCTAGACTTGGAGAAAACATATGACAGTGTCCCAAGAAAGCTGATCTGGGCAGTACTGTGGTGGTTTGAAGTCTCAGAAATATTGGTGGAATTAATGCAGGGTATGTACAAGGACCCAATGACTCAAGTACGAACAGTATTCGGCCTCACAGAGGGTTTCCCAGTGGGAGTGGGTGTACATCAGGGCTCAGCTCTGAGCCCACTGCTGTTCATACTCTTGATGGAACAGGTTGGAGGGGATAGATCACCAAAGCTGCTGTATGCCACATGCAGACAATGTGGCAGTACAGGCAGACTCTTAGCTAGATCTTCAGCAAAGAATAGGAGAATGAAATGCCAATCTGAAGGCACATGGGAAGAAACTAAGCACAGATAATATGGTGGTAATGGCAGCAAATTGGGGAAATCAGAAGAAGCTGAGAATAGAGATAGAATGGACGATAGTGGAACAGGTAAACAGCTTCAAGTATCTGGGAGGGGTAGTTGAGGAGAAGGGTAGTCTGAATGAAGAGGTCAAAGCTAGAATCAGAAGGGCTGCAGCCAACTGGCATAGAGTATCAGGTGTACTCTATGACAGAAGAATGCCAAAGAAGCTCAAAAGTAAGGTGTACCAGACATTGGTGTGACCAGTCCTACTGTATGATACAGAAACCTGGGCAGTAAAGGCAGAACAGTTGAAGAAGCTAGAGGTGATGGAAATTAAGTGCCTGAGAAAGGAGGTAGGATGCACACTGTGGGACAGATGAAGAAATGAAGACAAGAGCAGAAGCCAAAGTAGCTCCAATTGCAGAAAAGATCAAAGAGAACAGATTGCGGTAGTTTGGGCACGTGTAGAAAAGCAAAAGACAATCTGATGAGGAAGATTTGGGACAAACAGGAAGAAGGTAAGAGGAAGCGAGGACATCCAGCAAAGAGGTGGATGGATTGTGTGAAAGATGATCTGCAACAGTCAGGCATGAGTGTTGAAGAAGGCAGGAGTGTGGTACTGAATCAAGAGAGTTGGTGACAGTTAATACGATACCCCAACCCCATGTAGAAAAATGGGAAAAAGAGGACTGATGATGATGATTAAGTTCATTAGGTTTGGGTCTTGGGTTGCTCTGTAGGCCAGGCATAACTCCCCCGTAAGAAATGTATATGATAAGGAGTATAGTGGCAGGGATTTTTAGTCGGTCCATGTAAGGCACATGCTAGAAGCCCTTGATCTTCTTTGTTAGAAACCTCTGAGGTCCCTCTAATTGCTGTAGGTGCTTAGTACATATCGAATGGGGCACTGTACTCCATTATGGGCTGGATAAGTGCCGAATATAGTGGGGTATAACTTCTTTTGCTCTTAAGGTGGCACCTTTACTAATCAAGTGAACTATGTGAAAAGCTTTCCTTACAACAGTAGACATGTGGTGGGCAAAGTTAAGGTCACGGTCAACCTGTGATCCCAGGTCCCTTACCACTTCATGGGTACTTAGGGTATTCTTATTGATTTGATACTGTGAAGGGACATTGTTTGTGCCGAAGGGAATGATGATAAATTTCTTTGCATTCAGTTTGACAACATGACTAATAGGGACTTTATTATGATGTCAAAAGCCGAAGTAACCAAACATGTCTTTATCGACAAATAAATATCAACCTCTGCAAATGCCAAATGGCCACATCAGCGAATTTCTTCCCAGGGGAAAAAAATCGCTTGGCCAAAAACACACAAACCAAACTTTCAAACCCTACATAGTGGGGGGGGGGGTTTCGCCCACCATACCCAATGATGTGGGGGGGGGCTGTGCCCCCCTAACTAAATATACCAACTCTGAAATCGCACTACAGTGGGGAAAAGGGCAAATCCCTGATGACGGCCAAGTGATTTTTTTCTCCCTGGGAAAAAAATTTGCTGACATGGTCATTCGGTATTTGCAGAGGTCTATATTTATGTGTCAATAAAGACGTTTTTGGTTACTTCGACTTTTGACACCATAATAATAGACCCGACTAATACACCAGTCATTGGTCTGTATGGCACCCTGCAGAAGTTTACTGACATCATTTGGGGATTCAGTGATTGCACCTAGTTTGCAGTTGTCTGCAAACTTGTTCAGCCACAACCCTTCAGTTTTGACCTGAACTTGAGAAGTATATACCAAACAGTAGTGGGCCCAGCACTGACCCCTGTGGCACCCCACTTGTAACATGTCTGCTGGTTTATGTGGAGTCACCCACTTTGATAGTGTGTGGCTGGTTTGTGAGCCAGTTGGCCACCCATCTTATAACAAAGGGGTTTACATTCAGTTTGCTAAGTTTATTGGTAATGCTTGAATGTGGGATTGTGTCAAAAGCCTTTGCCAAGTCAAGGTTTCATAGGTGTGTACTAGGCTAATGGCCATGGAGCCTTTATAAGCCTAGCACATAGAAGTGCCCTGGTATCATGCTGCCTGATGTTATTTCCCAGTGCCTCTATCAAGTAGAGCCATTAGAGTGATCCTCGAGGTGAACTTTCTATTTCCCATCCACTCATCAAGATTTCTCTTGAAGAGGGACAGCGAGGTGCTCTGCTTGACATGATTGGGATTGTCCCTCCAGCATGTTCTGTTGATTGTGGTAATGAGGTTGAGGTCTCTGGAGCATGTGGTGCAGAGGGACTGGGATTTCTTTAGATGTAGCATTTCAAACAGAGCTGGGTCAGACATGGCTTAGTAAGTCAGGCAAAGATCACCACTAAGTAGGCGATATAAGACGGAGAATAGCTGGAGTCTTTTGTGGCTGCCCATGTAGGACATGTGTTTAATGGCTAGGATCCGATTTGTGGGGTACTTCTGTGGCGCCTCTAGCTGTTGCAGGTGTCTAGTGAGGTACACGCCAAATGGGGCATTGTACTCAATGACTGGTCTAATGAGGGAAGAGTAGAGAGAGATGAAGACCTCTTTTTTCCTGGATGCAAAACCCTTGGTAATGAAATGTGCCACATAAAAGGACTTTCTCACCACAGTGGCAGTGTGGTGGTCGAATGGCTTTTCATCCAGAAAAAAGGAGGTCATTGCCCCACTATACTCATCCCTCATTAGACCCATTATAGAATACAATGCCATTTGATATGTACCTCTCAAGACATCTACACCAACTAGAAAGGCCACAGAAATACCTCACTAAAAGAATCACAGGCCTAAAGTAGATGCCCTATGCTGACTGCCTTAAAAAACTCCAGCTATACTCTTGTTGCATATCGTCTACTCCGAGGCGATCTCTGCTTAACATACAAGGCCATGTCAAACCCAGAGCTGTTGGACATGCTACACTTAAAGAAATCCCAATCCCTCAGAGCCACACACTCTGGGGATCTAAACCTTGTCATCAAAATAAACGAACACTCTGGAGGGATAAGTTCCTGACCCAGAGACTCCCCAGACTCTGGAACAGACTGCCCATACATGTCAAGCAGAGTGCCTCTTTGGCCCTCTTCAAAAAGAACCTTGATGATTGGATGGGAGAAAGGAAATTTATCCCAGGGATCATGTCAGTTGCCCTGCTAGACAGGGGTCCAGGGAAGTAACTAGTGTGGGAAGAAATAGACAGAGAATTGTTATGGCTAGGCTTGTATAGGCCCTAGGGCCAATAGCCTAGTTCTAACCTATGAACCTATGAAGGAGAGGTTGCTGTCAACCTGCATCCACAGATCTCTTATAACACCTTCAGTGTTCAGTGGGCTCCCATTGATGTGATAATTAATGGGAACTGAGCTTTTACCAAAGGGTATGATGACACATTGTCATTAAGCTTAAGGCCATGGTTTTGACACCAGTCATTGGTCTCCGTAAGGCATTTCTGTTGGATGTCTCCATCAATTGGGGAGTTAGCAATGGCTCCTAGTTTGCAGTTATCTGCAAACGTGGTCAGCCAGAGTCCCTTTATGTTGGCCTGGACTTCTGAGAAGTAGATGCTGAACAGGGGAGGACCCAGGACCGATCTCTTTGGGACTCCACTCGTGACTGGTCGGCAGTCTGACTTTGGAGTCTACTATTTTCACATTGTGTGTTCTATCTGTGAGCCAGTTTGTAACCCACCTAGTGATATATAGGGGCTGATGCCTAGTTTGATGAGTTTATTTATAATTCCTGAGTGAGGAATGGTATCAAAGGCCTTGGCCAGATTGAGGTAGGCTGTTTGTGCACTGCCTTACCTTCATCCACAGCCCTGGTGACTGACTCAAAGAAGCCAACCAGGTTGAGCAGGCATGATTTTCCTTTCACAAAGCCAAATTGCATGGGGTCTAGAGTTTGGAGATTTCCTATATCTTTGTTAATCAGACCCATGATGATGCGCTCCATAGCTTTACATATCAGACTTGTCAGGCTAATGGGGTAATAATTCACAGGGTGTGTAGTTGCTCCCCCTTTATGGAGAGGGATCACTGTAGCAGTGCATCATTTAGGTTCCTAGGTTCATAGCTAGGTACTAGGCTATCTGCCCGAAGGCATTTATAAGCCTAGCATCTGCTTGAGGCCAGTGATCCTCTTGGTGAGAAACTTCTGTGGTCTTTCCAGTTGTTGCAGGTGTCTTGTAAGGTACATCCCAAATGGGGCATTGTACTCTATGATGGGTCTGATGAGTGATGCGTAGAGGGGCCCAATGACCTCTTTCGATCTGGATGGAAACCCTTTTGTGATTAGGTGGGCCACATAGAAGGGTTTTCTAACCACTTTGGCAATGTGATTATCAAAGGAGAGATTACTATTTACTTGGGTCCCCAGATCCCTTATTACGTCTTCCGTATTTAGGGGGCCACCACCTATGTGGTAGTTTGTGGGTACTTTTTTTCCAAAGGGGATGACTATGCACTTTTTGGCATTTAGCTTGAGGCCATGGTTTTGACATCAGGTATCTGTCTCAGTGAGAACCTTTGGAGGATGTCTGTGTCAGCCGGAGAGTTAATTATAGCCACTAGTTTGCAGTCATCTGTGAACTTGGTCAGCCATAGTCCTCCTGTGCTTGCCTGTACCTCTGAGAAGTATATGAACAGGAGGGGTCCTAGGAATGAGCCCTGGGGAATGCCAATTGTAACCGGTTTAGAGTCAGACCTAGCTCCAGCAACTCTTACCATGTTGGCAACCCATCACGTGTTCAGGTTGGTGAGCTTGTGTATAATACCTGAGTGGGGAATGGTGTCAAAGGCCTTTGCGAGGTCTAGGTAGGCTGTGTGGACCACCTTTCCCTCATCTATTGCCTTGGTAACTGTCTCAAAGAAGTCCACCAGGTTTAGGAGGCACGATCTTCCCTTAACAAAGCCGACTTGGGTAGGGTCCAGTGTTTGGAGGTTTCCAGTGTCTCTGTTAATGAGATCCATGATGACGCGCTCTTTAGCTTTGCAGACCAAGCCAGTCAGGCTTATAGGGCGATAGTTCCCAGGGTCCTTTGTGCTCCACCTTTGTGGAGCGGAATATCCGTTGCTGTGCGCCACTCAGTGGGCATGTAGCCTGTGGAGAGGCTGAGTTTAAACAGTGTATTTAGGTGAGGGGTTAGTTCATCTTTGAGCTCGTGTAGGACACAGCCTGGGACACCATCCGGTCCCATTGATGCTGTGTTTTAGGCTTTGGAGAGGGCTGCTTTAACCTGAGTGTCTGTGATTTCAGGGGCACTACATTCTTCTAGTATAGTTATGGGCCCTTTTGGGAGTGAGAGGGGGTGAAATTTGCACTGAATCTGTCTGCCAGGATGTTGGCTATATCGGTCGGTTCAGTGTATTTTGTGCCATTCTGCACTAACTCCGGGCAGATCTGAGAATTGCTACTTAGATTCTTGACATAGCTAAAGAATGCCTTGTGGTTATCTTTGGAGTCCATGGCAATTTTTCTTTCGAAGCTAGCCTTGGGTGATTTTATGAGGGACTGTAGTTTCTTGCTGATACTGATCAGGGATGTCTTCCCTTCTTGGGATTTTACTCTTTTCTGTACTAGTTTCCTCCTTCTATTGTATAGCTTGTTTATGGCAGGGGTCCACCAGACTGGTTTCCTTTTCTTGGAGGAGTGAGTCTTGGTTTTGTTTGGGATAGCACGATCCATGCATTCTTGTAGGTGCCCATAGAATGCATTAGTAAAGGATTTTGCAGCTTGGACAGCGTTATCCTTTAGCATGGGGGCTTTGAAACTTCCCACCTTGGTCTTAAGTAACATAAAGTTTGCTTTTGAAAAGTTTTTCACTCTGGTTTCTTTGACCGGGGGTGGTGGCGGAATGTGGATATCCAGAGTGATTAGTTTATGGTCAGATCTAACTAGCGAGGGGTTGACCTCTGGTGTGGAACACCAGTCGCCCATGTTGGTGATGACCAGGTCTAATATGTTGTCACCACTGGTGGGGGGTGTTAACCAGTTGATCCAGGGCATTTGAGTTTATAAATTCTAGGAAATGTTGGGCAAGGGAGTTCGTACTTGAGTAGTTTTCCCAGTTAATGTTTGGGTAATTGAAATCACCCAATATCAGGGTGTTTGGTAGGACCTTTATGTTTCCCAGTGTTTCCAGGAATGCGGAGTGGGGGTCCTGGGACATGGTGGGTGATCTGTAGCAAGCTATAATTTGAATAGCAGTTTTGCCCGTTGTTAGTTGCACGTGGATGATCTCTGAAGCATCATGCTGTGCCACTAACCTGGTGGTGTAGGGATCCTTGATGAATATGGATACTCCCTCGCCGTTTGTATTTCGGTCTGGGTTTTGTGGCCGAAATATATGGTATGAGTTGTAGCCTGGTAGTGCTGGGGTGCTCTCTAGAGCCTTAAACCAGGTTTCTGTTACTGCACATATATCGATTTTCTCCATACTGAGGAGTGCCTCGAGTGCGTGCATTTTGAGGTTTATACTTCTGGCATTGAGCAGCATTACCCTCAGTTTTTTGTAACTTGTGCTATTTACGGCGGTGGGTTTGTTGTTTGAGCCTTGCCTAAAAAAGGCACTATGGGGATGGCAAGAGCCTTGGCCAGTATTCGTAAGCCTAAGGGTGACAGGTGACAGGTGCTAATCATTAGTGGACCGGAGTTCTGCTGTGGCGACCCCTACCTGGAAAAAGCAGAAAGACACAACAACAGTGGTATCATTCTTGGTGAGGGCAGGATGCTACTCAGGGTCAGGGTCATACCGGCCTGGGCTACGTGATCAGAGAGCTCCTCCATGTCTCTTTTCATGTAGTCCAGGGAGGTACGGCTCAGGTCATTCACACCAACATGGACAATGACAGAGTCATATTTGTACTTGTTCTGGAGTGACCTGGGTGCTTGTGTTATGTGGCAGATCCTGGCACCCAACAGGCAGCTAACAGTAACCTTCTCCTTGTTCAGCCTAGTGAGTGAGACGTCAGTGTGCCTGACTATAGAGTCACCTATTACTAGTGTGTTGGTAGGGACAAAGCCTGAGGTGAGGCTGTGACTGAACAGGGCACACAGATGTGGTACCAGTTCACTTTGTAGTTCATGTAGAACACAGCCAGGGATATTATCGGGTCCCATGGAAGCTGTATTCTTGACCTTGGAAAATGCAGCTTTAACCTGTGCTGCAATAATGCTGGGTGCCTGCCATTCTTCCAGTATTGTGATTGGTCCTTTAGGGGGGAGAGAGGAGTAAAGTTGGCACTGAATCTATCGGCTAGTATGTTGGCAATATCTGTTGGCTCAGTATAGGAGGTACCATTGTTGAATAACTCAGAGCAAATCTGGGTATTGCCGTGTAGGTTCATGATTTAACTATAGAAGGCTTTGTGATTGCTTTTAGTGTCTGCTGCAATTCTGCCTTCATAGCTGGCTTTAGAGGATTTGATGAGGGATCATAACTTTTTGTTGAAGCTAATAAGGGAGTTTTCCCAGTCTTGGGACTTCACCTTTTTCTGCAACCGTTTCTTCATTCTGTTGTAGAGTTTATTAATGGCAGGGGACCATCAGATTGGCTTCCTTTTTTTGGAGGAGAGCATCTTGGTTCTGTTGGGTATGGCTGGTTCCATGCATTTATGTACATTTTCGTACAGTGCATTATTTGGTAGTCATGCAGCTATTTTCCATTGGCATGGGTGCCGTGAAGTTAACCACCACTGCTTTTAGGAGCCCAAAATCAGCTTTGGAGAAGTTTTTCAAGGTGGTACCTTTGCGGGAGGTGTGGGTGAGATGTGGATTTCCATGGTGATTAGTTTATGGTCAGATCTGACCAGGGAGGGGTTGACTACTGGTGTAGAGCAATGGTCGCTCATGTTAGTAATAACCAGGTCAAGGATGTTGCTTCCTCTATTGGGGGTCAGAATGAGATTGGTCCATGCCATTGGAACTGATGAATTCCAGGAAGCATTGGGCCAGTGTATTGGTGCTTGAGTAGTTTTCCCAGTTGATGGAGGGGTAGTTGAAGTCTCCTAGTACAAGAGTGTTGGGTTGGACCTTGATAGATTCCAGGGTGCTTATTAATGTGGAGGGAATAGTTTGGAACACCGCCTAAAAAGGGCACTATAGGGGTGGCAAGAGCCTTAGCGAGTACCCGGAAGACCAGGTGTGACAGATGCAAGCCATCTCTGGCAAAGCATTGAGGTCTGTCAATCATGTCATCCCAAGCAGACAGATACTGGATCCTCTTAGAATGACACCAGAAACTTAGCCAATTGTTGAAGTCAGTCATTTTTTGTTTGTACTGCGGTACCATTCTGGGTGATGGTAGGATACTGCTCAGGGCTAGGGTCATACCTGCCTGAGACACATAATCCGAATGCCACCATATCTCTTTTCATGTAGTCCAGGGAGGTGCATCTCGGGTCATTCGCACCCACATGGACAATGACAGAGTCATACTTGTACTTGTTGTGCAGTGACCTGTGTGTGTGTGTTGTGTGTCACATTCTGGCACCTGATAGCCAGCTGACTGTTACCGTCTCCTTATTCAACCTAGTGAGTGAGACATCTATGTGCCCTCTATTGAGTCACCTATGATTAGTGTATTGGACAAGGTGTTTAGCCTTAGGGGATTAGGTTGAGGGGCACACTGTGGAGGTGAGCTATGTGTCCTGTGGTTTGTGGTGTGCTGTGGTGGTCGACTGTGTTTCTATCTTGGAGGTCTCTGCTGTTTGGGTAAATTTCTATTGAGAGCCTCCGTGAAGGTGGGTGTGTGGTTTGTGTTTTTATGTGAGAGATGTCATGGTGGGTGTTCTGGAGGGCTATGTGTTCCATGTGGTGTGGTGCAGATGTTGACCTTCTCCTCTTGACCAATTAGTGTGGTCTTGGCTGGAGAGTGCGTAGCTTCCAATTTGGTGATATAAGTGCATTTCTCACAAGTCTGAGTGTTGGGAGGTAAGAGGAGAGGGTTGTCTGTGTACATGAGGCAGTTGCTACACTGCCTCAGAATGCCCAAGTGCACCAGGTTAATAGGAGAAAGAACAGGGAACTGCCCTTTAATCATACCAGGAAGGGTGGTCATAACTACCAAGTACTGCAGCTATTTCCGTGAAGAACAACTAGTACTAATGGCACTTAGGTGTGCTACAGTAATTGCTACAAAAACCTCTTGAAGTGCAAAGTGATTAAGCTGTTTGAAGTGCAAAAGAGAAAGAACTTGCAAGATTCAAGTGAAAAATTGAAGAGCAGACTTTCTGGCACCAGTAATAGTTTACCTCAGCTCGGTGCTGCTAGGTGGAGCTTAAACAAGCGTAAACCCGTGCAAACAGGGGGTTTTAAACCAGAAAGTTGAAAGGGATGGAAGAACTGCTCAAACGGCCAATAAACTACAATTTCTGGGCCAGAAACCACTCCTCCTGTGGTATATAGGCTACCTAGTGCTTACCTCTCCCACTGATAAGCTTGAAAGCTTTCCTCCAAAACAAAAAGGCTTAAGGGGCTCAGAAGCTTACAAACAGTCCTGGATACAGCAAATCTGTATCTGGACTAGACTAGTTACAGGAAAGGCGGGAAGCAAGCTTAGAACTTACTTTTTTGCCTTTTGTTTTTGTTTTTTTTTTTTTTACAGAAAAGCAGCTAAAACAGCAGTAAAACAATTCAAATGCAGTGCAAGCTAGCACACTTGAGTGCGTAGCAGTATTAAAGCAAATGTTGTGTCTTTCGGCTTTTCCCAGTTAGGGGTCGCCACAGCGGAACTCCGGTCCACTAATGGTTGGCAGTTGATTTTTACGTGCCGTGTTGCCAGCCCTGACGCACAACCTTCAACGAAGGTACGCCCATTCACGCATGTCTCCACGCAGAAGACGCTCTAGCTGAAAATCGAACCGAACACCGTCTTACTGTGAGGCGACAACGCTACCAAATACAGTTTAATAATGCAATTAAATTACAAATGACTAAAAACAAATGCAGAAAGCAGTAAATTAGGAAAAAAATCAAAATAGAGGCACTTGAGTATCGGAAAACAGTGGCAGCAGATATATAAATAATTCAGTCAAGCAAAAATTAAGACAGTGTAGAGCTCTGAACAGTTAAAAAGTGCCAAAAAATATGCTTACATCTATATTTCCAGATTGTTTGAGAAGTACACTCAGTCAGGACACAAGGAGATTCTAGCAGTGGAAGTACAACACAGAAAAAACACCTCAGGCAATGACAAACCATTAAGATGGGCTGGCAATGACAAACAGTTAATATGGGCTGGCTCAATAACCCCCACCTGAAACTTGCTTCTGAGCTTCCCTGAGAAACAAAGTGCAGACAACAATAAAGGACAGAAATTATAAACTCAAATGCTATGGAACAACTAGTCACCACTCCCACAAGAGGGGACAACATACTAGACCTGATCATTACCAACATGGGGACTCTATGCTCCACACCAGAAGTATATCCCTCATTGGTAAGATCGGACCATAAATTAATTTCACTGGATGTCCACATCCCGACCCGACCCCCAGCCCAGAAAACCACAGTGAAAAACTTCTCAAAAGCGAACTTCTCACGTCTCAAAACCGAAGTGGAATCCTTCAAGGCCCCAGGGCTAGTGGAAACTATGGCCCAAACTGCAGAATCCTATATAAACGCATTCTACGGACATCTCCAGGAATGCATGGATCATGCTATCCCAAACAAAACCAAGACCCAATCATCCAAAGGCAGGCGTCCAGTCTGGTGGACCCCTGCCATAAATAAACTGTACAACAGAAGGAGGAAGCTACTACATGATAGAGCAAAATCCCTAATAGGGAAGGCATCTCTGATCAGTACTAGCAAAAATTACGATCCCTCATAAAATCCTCCAAGGCCAGCTTCGAGAGAAAAATTGCACAGGACACCAAAGACAATCATAAGGCTTTTTTCAGTTATGTTAGAAACCTGGGATGCAACTCCCAGACTTGTTCTGAGTTGATTCTAAACGACAAAAATACAGTGAACCCACAGACACCAGCAATACCCGGGCGGACAGATTCAGTGCAGACTTCTCCACCCCGGCCCCCAAAGAGCAAGTATCTATCCCGGCAGAGGGCTGCCTCCCAAACATCTCTGATGCTCAGGTGAAGGCTGCCCTCTCCAAAGCAAAAACACTGCTTCCATGGGACCAGATGGCGTCCCAGGTTGCGTCCTACATGAACTCCAAGAGGAACTAATCCCTCAAATAAAACAGCTATACAATCTCAGCCTCACTACAGGATATGTGCCCACAGAATGGCGTACAGCAACAGTGGTCCCACTCCACAAAGGTGGAGCCTCTACGGACCCTGGAAACTATTGCCCCATAAGCCTGACTAGCTTAGTCTGCAAGGCTATGGAGAGGATCATTATGGAGCTCATAAACAAAGAAATTGGGGACCTACAGACACTAGATCCTACCCAGTTCGGCTTTGTCAAGGGCAGATCCTGCCTTTTGAACCTGGTTGACTTCTTCGAAACAGTCACCAAAGCCATAGATGAAGGGAAGGTAGTCCACACAGCCTATCTGGACCTTGCAAAGGCATTTGACACAATACCCCACTCGGGCATCATAGATAAGCTATCCAGCTTAAATATAAACCCCTATGTCACAAGATGGGTTGCAAACTGGCTCAAAGACAGAACCCAGAGAGTGAGAGTTGCGGGAGTCATGTCAGACTCGAAACCGGTCACAAGTGGCATCCCACAGGGTCTGTCCTGGGACCACTCTTGTTCGGTATATACTTTTCCGAGGTACAGGCAAATGTGGGAGGACTATGGCTCACCAAGTTCGCAGATGACTGCAAACTGGGCGCCATAATCAACTCTCCAGCTGACACAAACATCCTTCAAAAAGGTCTCACAGAGACAGATAACTGGTGCCAGTGCCATGGTTTAAAGCTAAATGCCAAAAAATGTATAGTCATACCCTTTGGCAAAAACAATGTGCCCACAAATTACCACATAGGCGGAAACCCATTAAGTACAGAGAAAGTTATTAGGGACCTGGGGACCCAAGTTGATAGCAATCTCTCCTTTGAAAACCACATTTCCAAAGTGGTTAGAAAGACCTTCTACATAGCCCACCTCATCACGAAGGGTTTCACATCTAGATCAAGAGAGGTAATCGTGCCCTTTATTCATCCCTCATCAGGCCCATCATAGAATACAATGCCCTTTTGGGATGTACCTTACCCGACACCTGCAGCAATTAGAAAGACCCCAAAAGTATCTCACCAAGAGGATCAAGGGTCTCAAACAGATGCCATATGCTGCTCGGTTAAAAACTCCAGCTCTACTCAGTTGCATACCGCCTACTTCGAGGCGATCTATGCCTGACATACAAAGCTATGTCAAATCCAGAATTAATGGACATGCTCCACCTCAGTAAATCTAAATCCCTTAGAGCCACACGCTCGAGGGACTTGAACCTCAGCACAGAAATAAATAGAACTTGCTGGAGGGACAGGTTCATAACCCAGAGGCTCCCTTCGCTCTGGAATAGAATTCCAGTTCATGTGAGGCAGAGCACCTCACTGAATCTCTTCATGAAGAATCTCGATAGGTGGATGGGAGATCGTAGGTTTGTCCCAGGGATTACTCCCGTGTCACTATTAGACAGAGGCACAGTAAACTAAACCTTAAAAAGGGCACAGTATACTCAAATCAAGGGGTGGCGTAAGCCATACAGAATCGGGCTAGGCTTATAATTGCCCCAGGGCAGATAGCCTAGTATGAACCTATGAAATATATAAATACAGCACAGTGCAAACTGAGTTGCAAAATGTGTATTTATCAGTTTGGAATATAAGATGGGAAAAAGTTCCAACTCTGTTCACAGTCAGGAGAATTTAGCTCTCTGCTATATCAGCTCTGTACAAATTCTCAGAAATGCTGTGGTCTGAATACTTGGTGGACTTATGGAGAGCTGGGTTTGATGAGCGTTTGTCCACAAAATCCCTAAATGTAAAATAACTGGCCTGAAGCACAAGTGCTAAGACCAAAACTAAGACAAACATAATGGCAGACAAATTTAATCAGGCTACTAACAAGCAGTAATAAGTGCAGAATAAGAGCACTTACTTAGGTAATAAAGAAGGTAGAAGACAGTTACACTAAGAGCAGCTGAATAAAGTAAAGTAATTTTTTTTTTTGCTGTGTGCACAGATTTGCCATTATCAATGGCCTTGGTCATACTTTCAAAGAAATCCACCAGATTTTGCAGGATCTGCTGTTCACAAAGCCAAATTAGGTATGATCCAGGGTTTGAAGGTCACCTATGTCTTTATTTATGAGGTCCATAATATGTTCCATGGCCTTACAGATGAAGCTGGTCAGGCTTATGAGTCTATAATTCCCTGGATCTGTTACTAGACCACGTTTGTGGAGGTGAATAACCATAGCTGTTCTCCATTCTGCAGGGACAAAGCCTGTAGTTAGGCTATGATTGGAAAGGGTACTTAGTGGTGATGCTAGTTCATGTTTTAGCCTGTTTAGAAGACAACCTGGGATGTCATCTAGTCCCAAAGAGGCTGTGTTCTTTGCCTTGGACAGGGCTTTGAGGATATGCTCTTCAAATATGTAAGGTGGGGGGGGGAGTTTGGGGGAGAGTTTGTAAGGAGGAGATAAAGGAGTGACATTTTTGGCAAACCTATCCTCCAGCAAGTTCGCTATCTCTGTTGGGTCAGTGTGTGTGTTACCATTGGCCACCAGTTCTGCATATGCTTGGGTCCCACTCTTTAGGTTACATACATACATATTTGTAAAAGGCCTTATGGTTATCCTTGGCAGAACTTGCTAGGTTTCTCTCAAAGGAGCTCATGGAGCATTTGACAAGTTATCTTATTTGCCTGTTAAGGCTGAGGAAGGTGTTTTTCTATTGTTGGGTCCTTGTCTTTTTTTTCTTGGACAGCAACTTTTTGCATTTACTGTAGAGTTTATTGATGCTGGCAGTCCACTATGGCAGCTTGATTTTACTTGAGGCTCTATCAGCTGAGTTTATACACTTATGCAAGTGATTGTACAAAGCTTTACTGTATGCTTCAGGGTAGTTAGCACTTTCAGCTTGGAGTGAGGATTGGAATGCATTTATACCTTCATGTAGGAGGGTGTAGTTTGCCTTGGTGACATTTTTTAGTCTGATTTCACCCTTTGTGAGTTCTGCTGTTGTGTCAGTTTGAAGGTGACTGATTTGTGGTCAGTTTTAACTAATGAGGGTCCAACAGTTGCAGCAGTGTATTTGTTTGACATGTTGGTGAGGACCAGATCTAGAATGTTTGTTCCTCTTGCTGGGGTATAGACAATTTTCTCTAGGGCACTTGAATTCACAAAGTCAAGGAACTTTTGTAGTAGCTAGTTTGGGCTAGAGTAGGTTTCCCAGTTAATGGTGGGATAATTGAAACCCCCCATAACAAGTGTGATCGGTAAAATTTGGATTGTCATCAGTTTGATTATGTAGGTTTGTGGGTGTTATGACCCATGGAGGGGAATCTATATGGACTTGAATGGGGGTCTTGCCCACCATAACCTGGACCTGGACTGACTCCATGGAGTTGTCCAGCCTAACTAGATGTGAAGTGAATTTTTCTCTAATACAGATTGAAACACTGCCTCCTTTGGTTTTCACATGTTCATTTTGCAGTCTAAAGGTGTGGAAGGCATTGTAGCTTTGCAGGGCCAGGGTACTTTCTGAGGCCTTAAACCAGGTTTCTGTGACTGCACAGACATCTACATCTTCTAGTGATAGAAGTGCTTCCAGGGAGTGCAGTTTTTGGTTTAAGCTCCTGGTATTTAGCAGCATGACAAAGAAAAAAACAGTCACTCAAATGTACAGAAAAACGTATTTAATGTGCAAAGCTTCCAGGTTACACAGATCCTTCTTCATTGCTAACAGCAATTCAGAACATCACACTTTAAATAAGAATTACACTAACACACACAGCCAGTAAAAATTAGTCTATTAAAGCATTCAGAAAGCATTTAAAGAAATAGCAAGAAATTATCTCAAAGCTGCGTGCTTTAACCGAAGTATAGGTTTCAGTTAAACAGTTTGGTCGGTCACCGGGTTTGAACCAGCTGTAAGACCCATCCGTATTCCTTAATTTCAAGTTTCTAATAGTTCTATTAACAACGTCAATAACCCTAAACTTAAAAGTATGTGAAGAGCCAGTTGTTATTGGTATACAAACTTCAGTATATAGGAAAGATGTACATAAGAATAAATAAGATCATTTCTTGATATTTTGTTAAATGCTTTTTGAATGTTTTAATTGATTGAATTTTATTGATTGAATTTTATTCGTTTTTCGGTATGGTGGAATGACTGTTTTTTTCTTTGTTCTGCTTGTTTTATTTTACTAGTCATGCCTTTACTTTGACTCTCATTTTATTTCATTTAGCAGCATAACCCTTATTTTGTTCTGATTGGTTAATTTCACATCAGTAAGGTTGTTTTTGAGACCTTGCATAAAAAAGGCACTATGGGGGGAGGCAAGAGCCTTCAGCAGCCAAAAGCCTAGAGGTGCCAGGTGCAAACCATCTCTGGCAAAGCAATGAGGTTTGTCGACCATGGGTTCCCAGGCAGACAGGAACTAGATCCCCTTGGAATGACACCAAAAACTAAGCCAATTATTGAAATCAATCATTGTTTGTTTATACTGTAGAACATTGTAGGCAAGGGTAGTATGCTGCTCTTCATATAGTCCAGTGAAGTACATCTCAGGTCATTCACACCAACATGAACTATGACAGAGTCATAACGGTACTTGTTGTTGAGAGACCTGAGTGCATGCGTGATTTGGTAAATCCTGGCACCAGACAGGCAGCTGACCGTGACTTTGTTCTTGTCCAACCTGGTGAGTGGAACATCAGTCTGTCTCACTACTGGGTCTCCAATGACAAGAAAACTTGTTTTTTGAATGTTACACCTCATGGGCTTGGTGGGTGAGACACTGGTATTGTTATGCATCATGGGTGCAGTGGAGACTGTGTTAGCTGTAGCAGACGTGTTTTGGAGGTCTCTGGTGTTTCTGTAAGTTTTTTGAGAGAACATCCACATATGTGGATTTACTCATTCGATGCTTACTATGTGTATGAGTAGTGGTATGAGTATGGGTATTGGTACTATGTGATTATGTGGTGGTGGGTGAGTTGACAGCCTTCTCTGTGTTACTGTTTTGAGTGAGAGAGAGCATGGATTCTAGATTCTTGGTGTAAGTACATCTCTCTCACTCTGTACTAGACTGTGTTATTAGTAGAAGGTTGTCTGTGTGCATGAGGGAATTGTTATATTGCTTGAATAGCCCCAAGTCAACAAGGCTGGCAGGAGAAACAAGGGTAGTCTAACAGTCCATAATGTTAGTTTGAAGACTTTTATCACAAGGGGTGGTTTTTCAGAAACGATCACGGAGGAGCTTGGTGAATGGATTTCTGCCTGGGTTTTAAGGGAAAATTTGTTAAATTTAACTGTCTAGCTTCGGTGCACAATGCAGATGCAGGGCCCAAATACCAGAAGCGAAAACTTGGGGAAAAAATTCAAAACTGAAGAGGACCACTGACGATGCTTATTCTAAACCCTAGACTGGCCTCCCTTTACCAGTCAAACACAGTTTTCTCACAAAAGTGCAGATAGGCCACTTCCAATGCAAGATGGCCTGGAAAATGTGGTCAGAACAAACAAACCACTAGAAACAGTTCCAGAAGCAGCAGGTCTAGATCTGGACTATGCTACAGCTACTAGCTACCCTAGTTTCAGCAGGAAACACTAGAAAATATTTAACACAGCAGAAAAATAGCAGTGAGACACTGAAAAATGTTTAAAACA
The DNA here is from genome assembly GCF_019279795.1 of Protopterus annectens. NCBI lineage: Eukaryota > Metazoa > Chordata > Ceratodontiformes > Protopteridae > Protopterus > Protopterus annectens. Next base: position 535,793,593 of record NC_056747.1, on the reverse strand, counting down.
GCAGAAAGTCAGCCAGGGGGGCTCTAAAGAATGATTTAGACAGTTAACAGATCAGTTAATTAAAAAATACTGTATAAAATTAGGAGGCAGGCAATAAAAAAGTGCAGTAAATGGTATAAATAATAGTATAAATACATTTACATTGTACACAAGACCCATATTTAGATTACACCATTGGGAATTCTCAGGGAGTCTAAGGGGTCAAAAGCAGAAGCATTTTTTTTTAATCATTCCTTCAGATTAGGCAGTATCTTGTATGAAAACTGTGGGGCCCCACCTAAGGCTTTTTTTGTTTATTCATTGTTCTCAATAAGGCTCCAATTATTAATTAAAATTCTTCTAATGGTATTAGAACCAAGGCCATATTTCCTAATCAGTCTGTCGATCTCGTCAGCCTGGTCCTTATTAATAACAGTACCTAACATAACACAGGGTAAATAAACCTTGTCATGCCGTTTAGTAATGACTTCATCTTTGATCCTGTGTAGCAGTTCCTTGGGATAACCTCGATTCATAAACATTTGTATAACAGTATTAATTTTAGATATAAAACTATCATTGACGGAAACAATTTTAGATAACTTTACCATCTGTCCTTTAACTAATCTCTTTTTTTGATGATAATGGTGGTTGTTGTTGAAATGCGAAAAATATTTGAGTATGTAGGTTTCCTATACAATTCTGAATTGAACTTATTCACATTAACATTCTTAGATAGAGTGATATGTAAATAGTTAACAGTGGAACCCAAGAAACTGTTTGTAAACTTGTGAAACGCAGTAGTGGAATTCATATATATCATATAAAATTTTCTAACTCATTTTCATTTCCCTTCCATATAAGGAAGATGTCATCCAGATAGTGTAGACAAGAGATGATTAACATGACAAACCTTTTTATACTGTTTGGTATATATTTCTTCACTATTCTCAACTACTATTGACACATCTAAGAAGTTAATATTATTTTCTGAGTGTACTGTTGTAAACTTCAAATAAGTACTACTGTTGATGTACCCCTCAAATCTCCGTAGCTCCTCATAAGTGCCCCCCATAACAGAAAAAAGATTATCTACAAACCTTCTCATAAACAATATATTGTCTAAAAACAGTATGCATCCATCGCATATTTTTAAAAATGTGGCTAAAAACCAAGTTTATAGAGCCTCTAGGCTAAATATACGTGATGATGATTTTCATAAACGAACTGAAGTAGTTAGAAATGATTTGAAGGCCAGAGGGTACACTGAATCATTCTTGAATAATAATAATATTCAGCAGGTTGTAAAATTAAGACAGTTTAATGCTAAACCTTACTTTTCTGAGAACAGGAAAGAATGTCTGAACAATAAGGAAAATGTTACTAAACTGAGTGTACCTTTAGAATATTCTACAAATGTAGGCATGTATATGGATATTGTAAGGAAATACTGGGAAATTCTAACCAGTGATAAACAGGTTAAGGAGATGATAGATGTGGAACCAAAAATTTTATTTAGGAATAATTTGTCCCTGAAAAGGAGACTATGTTATCCTAAACACAATGTTGGAACCCCAATAAGAGTTGGTACTAGACCATGTGGACGTTGTTCATTCTGCAAATTTATAGATACATGTGCACAATTTACACACTCCTACTATCATAGAATGTATAATTTTCGTCTCTTTGCTACCTGTGAAACTAAACATGGTTTACTTAGCACATTGTTTAAAATGTAAAAAAATGTATGTGGGGAAAACTGTTAGGTGCTTAAAAGATAGAATCAGGGAGCATCTTTACCACATTAATAAGAAGGATAATTTAAGTGTGTGTGTGTGTGTGTGTGTGTGTCTTTCGGCTTTTCCCGGTTAGGGGTCGCCACAGCGGAACTCCGGTCCGCTAATGATTGGCAGCAGAGTTTTACATGCTGGCTTGCCGGGCTAACGCGGACACAACCTTCAACGGAGGACGCATTCATTCACGCATGTCACACACAGTAGACGCTTTAACTGAGTCGAGCAGACACGCGCCAACTGTGAGGCGTTAACGCAGCACCACCACCGCAGTTATAATAAGAAGGATAATTTAAGTGCTTTAGCTAAACATGTGAATGAAACTGATTCTGGACACGCATTTAAGTTTCTAGTTATCAGCAAGGCGTCTGAGAATATTAGAGGTGGTGACATATGAAATGTCACAGAAAGGTTGAGAGCCAGTGCTGATTTTGGTATGAATGAATATGTTCACCTCAAGCCTTTATTAAAGAAAAATACCTTTCACTAGGTGAAAATATGTGCAATAGGTTTGTATAGTAAATAATTATACATATTTTGTAGAGTATGTATTGCAATGTTTTATATATATCTTTTACATATTTTTTAAAACTTAAGTATTGTATTTAAATGTGTAGTCAAATATAGGCAGGTAGATGTATATCTTTGTCTTGAACATTTTAACATGAGTGTAGCTTTAAGGTGATGTCACTACTTAATTACTTCATGTGTTTCTGTTTATGTATTTAAACAGGGTCTATATTATAACAACGAACGATCAAATGATCGAACGTTGTTATATCGAACTCAAAAGTTTGAATACAGAACTCATCGAACTACCAGAACAGCGATTTTTTTCCCAGGGGAAAAAATCACTGTTCCCAAAAAAAAAAAAAAACACATTCAAACATTGCATAAAGTCGAGGACTTCACCGCCCACACCCCCTGACGTGGGGGGCAGTGCCCCCCACACCCCCCTACTTAAATCTACCAACTCAGAGATCGCACTACAGTGCTGAAAATGGCAAAGTGATGGAAGAGGCCAAGCGACTTCTTTCCCAGGGAAAGAATTTGCTTATATGCCTCTTCGTCATTTTGCGTTTTTAACATTTGGAGGTCGACCAAGATGCATTCGACAAAATGGGTCTTCGGTCTTCTGATAGGAAGAACCCTTTAAACCATTCCTGTTTGAACAGTTGTTAGCATCTGAAGAAGTGGGATGTGTACCTACGAAAGCGCTTGTGCTTCCTTTTTGTGGATTAAAACTTTGTTTTTAAACTGGAAACTACAGCCTCTTCATTGGGTCCTTTTGGTTTTTATCTTATTATTGGATTCCGCTTTGTTCTTGGACCTGACTGCTCACAGTTTGTGGTGATAGTTTTGTTTTTTGTGGTAAAATATGTTCACTTCATTTTTGGAAACCCTAACATAATGAGACTCATTACTCAGTTTATCGTACATCTTGGCAAGATAGTCGATAGTATCCATCAGTACTATACCACCTCCTTTGTCAAGTTACATTAGTCTAAGTTCATGGTTATTTGTCAAATTATTAATAAAGGTCCACTCTTCTTTAGTTAAATTAGTTGCAGAGAGAGAGAGAGACCGTGACTTTCTTTAACCAATTTTCTGATGTCTTTTTCACATAGCTTTTCAAAAACAGACAATGTAGGGTCTAAAGGAGTATTGTATGCACTAAGTTTTTGAAACCTCATGCTATGCGGGCTACTATATGAACAGTCATGAAACAACACTTTTAGATTTAATTTTCTAACATAGAGCTTAAGATCAAGTAAAATATATGCTATATCAACTTTGCACTTGGGGTGAATAAATTGAAATGCTGTTCATTGGCTATAATTAAAAATTTTAAACCCACCATTTTCATACATAACAGACAGTGCATTTGCTGTAGCCATGTTGCTATAATAGCGTGCTATAATACCTGTTTTTTCACAAATTATGTCATATGACTTTAGGTTGCCCGGGTTGTCTTATTTAAGATGTCAGGTGATTTTTTTTTAATTAAACATATTAGTTATAGAGCCTGCAGTTGGAAGAGTTTTTAGTTCTGAAGAAGTCCCTTTAGTATAGTGATGTTGATTACAGGGGGCCCATGTAATAAATCTACAATATATTACAGGGCTGGAAGCAAGATCCCTGTGGCCAGAACTTACCTCACCTCTTTAGTTAAGAGATTTGTGAGTTTGTAGTAGAGACTAATAATTGCTGATAGCTTCCAGTATCTGTGTAGAAAGCTTTTGTAATGAGAAGTGTAGCATGCAGTCTGGTTAGACTTTTTCTCTCTCTCCCTTTTGCTGGGCAGTGAGCAGTAAGAAGGGCTTTCTTACCCCATCATTTACCTGCACATGCTTCTTACCCTGCCATCTATCTATATGTGTTTCTTACGTTACCACCTACCTACACGCGCATCTTACTCTACCATCTACCTGCACATGCTTCTTACCCTGCTATCTATCTATATGTGTTTCTTACGTTACCACCTACCTACACGCGCATCTTACTCTACCATCTACCTGCACATGCTTCTTACCCTGCTATCTATCTATATGTGTTTCTTACGTTACCACCTACCTACACGCGCATCTTACTCTACCATCTACCTGCACGTGCTTCTTACCCTGCCATCTATCTATATGTGTTTCTTACGTTACCACCTACCTACACGTGCATCTTACTCTACCATCTACCTGCACGTGCTTCTTACTCTACCATCTACCTGCACGTGCTTCTTACTCTACCATCTACGTGCACGTGCTTCTTACTCTACCATCTACCTGCACGTGCTTCTTACTCTACCATCGTGCGCACGTGCTTACTCTACCATCTACCTGCACGTGCTTCTTACTCTACCATCTACGTGCACGTGCTTCTTACTCTACCATCTACCTGCACGTGCTTCTTACTCTACCATCTACGTGCATGTGCTTCTTACTCTACCATCTACGTGCACGTGCTTCTTACCTTACCATCTACCTGCATGTGCTTCTTACCCTACCATCTACCTGCACGTGCTTCTTACCCTTTCATCTACCCGCAGGTGCTTCTTACTTTACCAATTACCTGCAGAGGTGAGAAACATCCTTAGGGGTGGTTGTGTAGTGGGGCAGTGACAGGACTTTGTTACCGACTCCCATCTCCAGTACTGACTGCACCATAGTAGACCTGCACCCCTTCCCCCTTTTAGGTGGATGCCCCATCTCACCTGTGGTCTTCTCCAGGCATTGTGCGTCAGCTTCTGAATTCTAGCAGTCCCATTCAGTGTGGGGTGAAGTCCGGATTCTAACAATGATGAAACAAAGGTTGTCCTGGTACAGGATGCCAGGGGAAAGGGACTTAACTCCTTTCATGGCTGCCTGGGTCAGCTCTAGTATAATTTGAAGGTGCATGGGAAGGGGCTCATGGTTGGCAGGCAGAAGAACAGGAAAGGCTCACAAAAAATTGCCTTGTGAGCCTTTTTCATGGGTTTCTGGCAGCACTGTTGTTGGTAATCAGTAGTAATCTCTAGTGTTGCTACAT